>NW_003213081.1:28107-32397 GCF_000006405.1 Perkinsus marinus ATCC 50983
CATATTTGACAATAATGGGACACCCACGCTTCACGCTTGCTCGAGAGTAATTACAATAGCTATTAAGAATCGCTGACATCGTCCACTGCACCAACAGATCTTGTTGTTAGCAGCGCATTAGACTCTGGTCATCGGATATGATAATTCACATCGCGTCTGCAGTGCAAGTAAATGCACCGCTCGACTCACCAAAACATTAACGTCTACACAACACGGCGATGCTTATAGATGATGCTTCATTCCATTCATGGAGGTTTCTGAACAACATCTCACCAGTGGAGTAGTCATGAGAGCTTTATACAAAAATAATCAATCCTCAAACATAAAGCTCTGTCTTATGCAGTGCTGCCTTATGGGAGGATGGGAGGAGCATCAGTGAAGTCGCCAATAGAAGGCGCACTGGTAACTACCGGAGCTCCAGTGCTAGTAGCCTCCATCATAGAGGATTCAGTGGTGGACACCATTGAAGAGGCTCCAGTAGTCATAGACTCAGTCAGGATGACTGTAGGAGTAGTAGACTCATCCACAGGAGCTTCAGTTGTAGACTCGTCTACAGGGGCCTCAGTAGTGGACTCACCAACAGAGGCTTCAGTAGTGGACTCACCAACAGAGGCTTCAGTAGTAGCCTCATCTACAGGGGCTTCAGTAGTAGACACGTCTACAGGGGCCTCAGTAGTGGACTCATCTACAGGGGCTTCACTAGTGGACTCGTCTATAGGGGCTCCAGTAGTAAACTCATTCACAGGGGCTTCAGTAGTAGCCTCACCCATAGGTGCTTCAGTAGTGGACTCACCAACAGGAGTTTCAGTGGTAGCCGCATCTACAGGGGCCTCGGTAGTGGACTCTCCCATAGTGGCCTCAGTAGTGGACTCGTCTACAGGGGATTTAGTGGTACCCTCATCTACAGGGGCCTCAGTAGCAGACTCGTCTACAGGAGCTTCAGTAGTAGACTCATCCACTGGGGCTTCAGTAGTAGAACCGTCTACAGGGGCCTCGGTAGTAGACTCACCAACAGGGGCTTCAGTAGTGGACTCGGCTACAGGAGCCTCAGTAGTAGACCCTTCCATAGTGGACTCAGTAGTAGAGTCATCTACAGCGGCCTCAGTAGTAAACTCTTCAGTAGTGGCCTCAGTAGTAGACTCGTCAACAGGGGCCTCAGTAGTGGACTCGTCAACAGGGGCCTCGGTAGTAGACTCGTCTACAGGGGCCTCAGTAGTGGACTCGTCTACAGGTGCCTCAGTAGTAGACTCGTCAACAGGGGCCTCGGTAGTAGACTCACCAACAGGGACCTCGGTAGTAGAGTCGTCTACAGGGGCCTCAGTAGTAGACTCGTCTACAGGGGCCTCAGTAGTGGACTCGTCTACAGGAGCCTCAGTAGTGGACTCACCAACAGAGGCTTCAGTAGTGGACTCGTCTACAGGGGCTTCAGTAGTAGACGCATCTACAGGGGCTTCAGTAGTGGACTTGTCTACAGGAGCCTCAGTAGTAGACTCATCTACAGGGGCTTCACTAGTGGACTCGTCTATAGGGGCTCCAGTAGTAAACTCATCTGCAGGGGCTTCAGTAGTACCCTCATCCATAGGTGCTTCAGTAGTAGACTCGTCTACAGGAGATTCAGTCGTAGACCCGTCTACAGGGGCCTCAGTAGTGGACTCATCTATAGGTGCTTCACTAGTAGACTCTCCAACAGGGAATCCAGTAGTAGACACATCTACAGGGGCTTCGGTAGTAGCCTCACCTACAGGGGCTTCAGTAGTGGACCCGCCTACAGGGGCTTCAGTGGTACCCTCACCTACAGGAGATTCAGTAGTGAACTCGTCTACAGGGGCCTCAGTAGTAGACCCGTCTACAGGGGCCTCGGTAGTAGACTCACCAACAGGGGCCTCAGAAGTAGAGTCATCTACAGCGGCCTCAGTAGTAGACTCGTCAACAGGGGCCTCAGTAGTGGACTCACCAACAGGGGCTTCAGTAGTGGACTCGTCTACAGGGGCCTCAGTAGTAGACACATCTACAGGGGCTTCGGTAGTAGCCTCACCTACAGGAGCTTCAGTAGTGGACTCGTCTACAGGGGATTTAGTGGTACCCTCATCTACAGGGGCCTCAGTAGCAGACTCGTCTACAGGAGCTTCAGTAGTAGACTCATCCACTGGGGCTTCAGTAGTAGAACCGTCTACAGGGGCCTCGGTAGTAGACTCACCAACAGGGGCTTCAGTAGTGGACTCGGCTACAGGAGCCTCAGTAGTAGACCCTTCCATAGTGGACTCAGTAGTAGAGTCATCTACAGCGGCCTCAGTAGTAAACTCTTCAGTAGTGGCCTCAGTAGTAGACTCGTCAACAGGGGCCTCAGTAGTGGACTCGTCAACAGGGGCCTCGGTAGTAGACTCGTCTACAGGGGCCTCAGTAGTGGACTCGTCTACAGGTGCCTCAGTAGTAGACTCGTCAACAGGGGCCTCGGTAGTAGACTCACCAACAGGGACCTCGGTAGTAGAGTCGTCTACAGGGGCCTCAGTAGTAGACTCGTCTACAGGGGCCTCAGTAGTGGACTCGTCTACAGGAGCCTCAGTAGTGGACTCACCAACAGAGGCTTCAGTAGTGGACTCGTCTACAGGAGCTTCAGTAGTAGACGCATCTACAGGGGCTTCAGTAGTGGACTTGTCTACAGGAGCCTCAGTAGTAGACTCATCTACAGGGGCTTCACTAGTGGACTCGTCTATAGGGGCTCCAGTAGTAAACTCATCTGCAGGGGCTTCAGTAGTACCCTCATCCATAGGTGCTTCAGTAGTAGACTCGTCTACAGGAGATTCAGTCGTAGACCCGTCTACAGGGGCCTCAGTAGTGGACTCATCTATAGGTGCTTCACTAGTAGACTCACCAACAGGGAATCCAGTAGTAGACACATCTACAGGGGCTTCGGTAGTAGCCTCACCTACAGGGGCTTCAGTAGTGGACCCGCCTACAGGGGCTTCAGTGGTACCCTCACCTACAGGAGATTCAGTAGTGAACTCGTCTACAGGGGCCTCAGTAGTAGACCCGTCTACAGGGGCCTCGGTAGTAGACTCACCAACAGGGGCCTCAGAAGTAGAGTCATCTACAGCGGCCTCAGTAGTAGACTCGTCAACAGGGGCCTCAGTAGTGGACTCACCAACAGGGGCTTCAGTAGTGGACTCGTCTACAGGGGCCTCAGTAGTAGACACATCTACAGGGGCTTCGGTAGTAGCCTCACCTACAGGAGCTTCAGTAGTGGACTCGTCTATAGGGGCGCCAGTAGTAGACTCATCTACAGGAGATTCAGTAGTAGCCGCATCTACGCGGGCCTCAGTAGTGGACAATTCTACAGGGGCTTCAGTAGTAGATTCTTCTACAGGGGCCTCGGTAGTAGTAGACTCTACAGGCGCCCCCGTCCCCGGCATCTCTGGTGTTTCCGTAGTATCATGGGGAGGGTATGGTGTTGTAGCCGTGAGGACGGAATGGTCGAAGCTGAGCTCAATAGTCGAGTCCTCAACCCGGTAGGTGTCGTCAACGGTATACATCGGGCCGTAGTCGCCAAAAACGCAAAAGCCGCCGCATCCCCTCTCAATCTTCGCCGTAGTGGACTGCATACCGCGTTGGACTCCCCTCCACTGGAGGATGAATGGGAGGCCGTGAGCGAGGACCTTAACGCGGTATCCCCGCATGTAACCAGAACGCTTCCTCATGGCGAGGAGAACATCGCCGGACGTTACCCACACAGGATCCCTCTTCTTAGGTTGATCAGCAGAATACCATGTCTTATACTTACCATCAAAGACGACACAATGAAGCCTCTCATCACCAAACTGATGCATCATATACCAGGCGCCATCGCCACCATCGGGACCAAAGCAAGGAACAGCCGTCTGACCCCATGGGAGGTAGATGTTAGCCCTGGCCTTGGCCGTCAAGGTGACGTGATGATAATCCTCGTCCCGGCCGTGCTCACCATCCACCGGCTTGGGTGTGGTGGTTGCTTCCTCACCTACTGAATGATTTCCAGTAATCATGTCAGGTTCGACAGGAAGAGGACGGAAGTAATAGGCGCTGATGTACGCATTGCCGACACCATTGTACATCTTCACGGTCGGGTAGTAACCAAACCAATGCCCAAAGGTGCCTCCGTGGACATCAACGGTGAGATAACGGAAGTCCTCATCGTTGACGTTGTACTCTTTCGTCTTGGCGTAAACCGTCACGTCGGTGGCGACGCTGTCATATTCGTCCAATTTGAAGTCACCCGAGTAAACCCCAAACTTGGTAGTCTTCCGGGTATCAAAG
>NW_003213081.1:32497-91550 GCF_000006405.1 Perkinsus marinus ATCC 50983
CCTCATAATCGCCGAGAAGCTTCATGCCGCCGATGGTGGTTATTGTCAAAGTCTTTGTGATGCATCCCCCGACTGCATCTTCAGCTACTGTGGTGACGACAACATATGCCATGACGTGGGCTCTGCTGCTTCGAGCGGAGCTGTCCCATGCGGTGCTGCGGTAACGTCGTTTGACAGCTGCTCCTCTGCATGCGAGTCAGTCGCCGATTGTTCAGCAAGTCAGTGGAAATCTTTCTGCAAGACCTGGCTCGATACTCCTGTTTGTTTCGGTCTCCTCCAAAGTGCCAACGGATTGTGCTATGAGGTCTCGGCTGGATGTACTGGCACTGCCTATCCCTGTCCCTGAAGAGTACTACTTCACGCTGGTAGCGTGACGCCATACTGAAGTTTTTGTTACTGAGCTATTCTTCATTATTGTTGTCATTCTGGATATCTCCATGCTAAGAGTATAAAGTAATTGATTGGACTCTATCTCTGTCTAGCCCCTCGGACTTGTGTTGTTCATTCAGTTCATCTCCAGACATTTAGGGTACTTTTGAGAGTTGAGGAGAGTTCACATAACAATCGACAAAAAAGATTGCGCCTCGAGAAAATGAGTCATACAGGTCGATATACCTATTAATTCAGTTTGAATCGTCCGTGCCAATCCTAGAATATCTTTACTGCAGCCGTGTACAAATCAGCAGAACAAACATTCAACTTCGGTTTGAACTGCCTCTCCAAGTATGCAAGCTGGCTGGTTCACCCAGCGGCTAGACTAAACATTTTTCCGCCTTAACCTGGCTAGTAAGAAAATAGCATTTTCTTGTCGCCCAAGCTAAAGGTAGCTTGAGCTTCGACAGATGTGCAATGTATCAACATTTTCCATAATGTGTGGGGGACTCTCAAAAGTTATTGCTGCCTATCCAATGCCGTCGATTAGACTCATCAATTTTCCAACATCAGGTGAGTCAGCAGCATGTGTGCAGCATATTTGACAATAATGGAACACCCACGCTTCGCGCTTACTCGAGAGTAATTACAATAGTTATTGAGAATCGCTGACATCGTCTACTACACCAACAGATCTTGTTGTTAGCAGCGCATTAGACTCTGGTCATCGGATATGATAATTCACATCGCGTCTGCAGTGCAAGTAAATGCACCGCTCGACTCATCAAAACATTAACGTCTACACAACACGGCGATGCTTATAGATGATGCTTCATTCCATTCATGGAGGTTTCTGAACAACATCTCACCAGTGGAGCAGTCATGAGAGCTTTATACAAAAATAATCAATCCTCAAACATAAAGCTCTGTCTTATGCAGTGCTGCCTTATGGGAGGATGGGAGGAGCATCAGTGAAGTCGCCAATAGAAGGCGCACTGGTAACTACCGGAGCTCCAGTGCTAGTAGCCTCCATCATAGAGGATTCAGTGGTGGACACCATTGAAGAGGCTCCAGTAGTCATAGACTCAGTCAGGGTGGCTGTGGGAGTAGTAGACTCATCCACAGGAGCTTCAGTTGTGGACTCGTCTACAGGGGCCTCAGTAGTGGACTCACCAACGGAGGCTTCAGTAGTGGACTCGTCTGCAGGAGCCTCAGTAGTAGACTCGTCTACAGGGGCCTCGGTAGTAGAGTCGTCTACAGCGGCTTCACTAGTGGGCTCGTCTATAGGGGCTCCAGTGGTAAACTCGTCTGCAGGGGCTTCAGTAGTAGACTCATCTACAGGGGCTTCAGTAGTGGACTCGTCTACAGGAGCCTCAGTAGTAGTCTCACCTACAGGGGCTCCACTAGTGGACTCGTCTATAGGGGCTCCAGTAGTAAACTCATTCACAGGGGCTTCAGTAGTAGCCTCACCTACAGGGGCCTCAGTAGTGGACTCTTCCATAGTGGCCTCA
Organism: Perkinsus marinus ATCC 50983; assembly: GCF_000006405.1. Classification (NCBI taxonomy): domain Eukaryota; phylum Perkinsozoa; order Perkinsida; family Perkinsidae; genus Perkinsus; species Perkinsus marinus. The sequence goes on from NW_003213081.1 coordinate 34,381, forward strand.
GTAGTGGACTCGTCTACAGGGGATTTAGTGGTACCCTCATCTACAGGGGCCTCAGTAGTAGACTCGTCTACAGGGGCCTCAGTAGCAGACTCGTCTACAGGAGCTTCAGTAGTAGACTCATCCACTGGGGCTTCAGTAGTAGAACCGTCTACAGGGGCCTCGGTAGTAGACTCACCAACAGGGGCTTCAGTAGTGGACTCGGCTACAGGAGCCTCAGTAGTAGACTCTTCCATAGTGGCCTCGGTAGTAGAGTCATCTACAGCGGCCTCAGTAGTAAACTCTCCAGTAGTGGCCTCAGTAGTAGACTCGTCAACAGCGGCCTCAGTAGTGGACTCGTCTACAGGGGCCTCGGTAGTAGACTCACCAACAGAGGCTTCAGTAGTAGACTCGTCTACAGGGGCCTCAGTAGTAGACACATCTACAGGGGCTTCGGTAGTAGCCTCACCTACAGGAGCTTCACTAGTGGACTCGTCTATAGGGGCGCCAGTAGTAAACTCATTCACAGGGGCTTCAGTAGTAGCCTCAACTATAGGTGCTTCAATCGTGGACTCACCAACAGGGGCTTCAGTGGTAGCCGCATCTACAGGGGCCTCAGTAGTGGACACTTCTACGGGGGCGTCAGTAGTAGGTTCTTCTACAGGGGCCTCGGTAGTAGTAGACTCTGCAGGCGCCCCTGTCCCCGGCATCTCTGGTGTTTCCGTAGTATCATGGGGAGGGTATGGTGTTGTAGCCGTGAGGACGGAATGGTCGAAGCTGAGCTCAATAGTCGAGTCCTCAACCCGGTAGGTGTCGTCAACGGTATACATCGGGCCGTAGTCGCCAAAAACGCAAAAGCCGCCGCATCCCCTCTCAATTTTCGCCGTAGTGGACTGCATACCGCGTTGGACTCCCCTCCACTGGAGGATGAATGGGAGGCCGTGAGCGAGGACCTTAACGCGGTATCCCCGCATGTAACCAGAACGCTTCCTCATGGCGAGGAGAACATCGCCGGACGTTACCCACACAGGATCCCTCTTCTTAGGTTGATCAGCAGAATACCATGTCTTATACTTACCATCAAAGACGACACAATGAAGCCTCTCATCACCAAACTGATGCATCAGATACCAGGCGCCATCGCCACCAGCGGGACCAAAGCAAGGAACAGCCGTCTGACCCCATGGGAGGTAGATGTTAGCCCGGGCTTTGGCCGTCAAAGTGACGTGATGATAATCCTCGTCCCGGCCGTGCTCACCATCCACCGGCTTGGGTGTGGTGGTTGCTTCCTCACCTACTGAATGATTTCCAGTCATCATGTCAGGTTCGACAGGAAGAGGACGGAAGTAATAGGCGCTGATGTACGCATTGCCGACACCATTGTACATCTTCACGGTCGGGTAGTAACCAAACCAATGCCCAAAGGTGCCTCCGTGGACACCAACGGTGAGATAACGGAAGTCCTCATCGTTGACGTTGTACCCTTTCGTCTTGGCGTAAACCGTCACGTCGGTGGCGACGCTGTCATAATCGTCCAATTTGAAGTCACCCGAGTAAACCCCAAACTTGGTAGTCTTCCGGGTATCAAAGAAGTCACCCGGCATAATATCAGTAATATCGCCAACGGCACTCGGCATGAAGTCCGCGGCCTCGCTATGGACACCACCCATACCGTGGTGGAATAGGTAATGAAGCATTTGAAAGAAATCCTCATGATCGCCGTTGTCAGTCGGTGGCTGTGGAGGCTTCGTCGGCAAGATGACCCCTTCAGACGACTTGTGGTCATCGGCAGCTGTCTGCCAGAGGACGATGGAGAGGAGGGGGGAATAGAGCATTTATCGAACCGCTACCTGAAATTCTAATCCCACTACGAACCGCGTCAACCACCGATTGCCTAAGAGAGCTTTAAATCTGCATCTTTTCAAAACCAAAAACAGCTGCGTTCACTAATCGTTTCAGATATTTTCGGTATCGGACGCCCGCGCAGTTTCAATCTGGATATTTTTATGCGGTGTGACATTCTCTGGAGCAGCTTTCCTCATGGCGCAGGGGACGCACCATACATGATCCCCTCCTGCGTACAAGCTTACTGCAGAGATGAGACTGTGGTATCGGATCATTCCCCAAGGTCGAATCGTCGAGGTTACGCCGGTTTCTTTTGATATGGTACAGCTACTTTACGAACTGCAACTCCACTTCTTTAAGGAGGCTCTTATGCGGGATTTACTATCTATCTGTAATGCACGCTCAACAATGGATTCGGTGAATAGCTGTGGATGACTATAGCAATTCTATCAGTACTTATTATTTCTCTGCTCATTTTCTGCGGAGTCGGTTGATGATATAACTACTCGTAACCAACTACCAAGTTATGTAGAGGATTCGATTACACCAACATGCCGTGACGAGAATAATATCGAGTAATAACAGACAACCGCACATGGACACGGACGGTTGCCTCCTGCGTCAAGCTCTTGAGAGGGAATGCCGTCAAGAAGTGACCTAAGCAAATACAACGCGAAAATAGTCACAACATCGTCGTGATCAACAGCTATGAATTTTACTCGAATAGCGACTAGGAGCAAAAAGGTTGCTGCTAATCTCACCTCGCAATCTATCCCACAAAGAGTCCCCACTGCCTCGAGTACAGAGGTAGGAGAGATGGTAGTCACCCGACGATGGTGGTATATAGAACCGACACTTGCCCAAGTACATAAACGACGAACGCATTGATCACTGTGGCGGTGGTATCAAGTAAAGGGATACTGCTACGTACAGTAATATCGCATAGTAGCATACAACGATGTACCCGGAGCGTGATAAATCGAATCGTTGGGAAATCGGCTTCTTGAAGAGCGAGTGGTATGTAGAGAGTTGGACCAATGCTCGTATGCGAAAGAAGCCCACATAATTTCAAGACATGCAAGTAGTTTATAATCTTGAATAAGATTTTATAACAATGATAACACCATGAGTTTCCCTCGATATTCACATGAGCACTCCGACTCTTGCACAGATGGAAAGAGGTATGCTCGTAGGGACATGACCCTAGTTGTATAGGAATGCTAGACTATCGAAAACTTTCCGTGTCGTTCGAATTTCAGAGCCAACAAACACGAATGATTAAATCTCTTATTTCATCTATACCTTTCAGAAATCTTTTTGGCGGATTAGGCTACCGATTAAGCGGATAAGGAGGTCACCTTCGCGGATAGGGACATCAATTTAGCGATGAGAGTCGAATAGGGAAATCAATTTCGCGAATAAAGACATCAATTTCATGATTAAGGAATGCAATTTCACAAACAAGGACATCGATTTCGGGTTAGAGTTCCATCTACACAGAAGATTCTTCGTGCTGCTAGAATTGAGTGATGATGTGTAAATGAATCCTTCACGCTGCGCAGAAACATCCTCCCCGAAATTATTTCTGAGAAGATGTAGTCCATGCGGAAGCCGGGCCTGAAGGACCTGGCGCACAATGACGCCTCCTTCGAGGTTCATGAGAGGAATAAGCACGAGACAGAAACGCTTCAGATGACAAAAGTTTGTCTGACAAACTTCAGGGCCGACTTCCGCCTGGACTACATCTTCTCAGAAATAATTTCGGGGAGGATGTTTCTGCGCAGCGTGAAAGATTCGTTTACACATCATCACTCAATTCTAGCAGCACGAAGAATCTTCTGTGTAGATGGAACTCTAACCCGAAATCGATGTCCTTGTTTGTGAAATTGCATTCCTTAATCATGAAATTGATGTCTTTATTCGCGAAATTGATTTCCCTATTCGACTCTCATCGCTAAATTGATGTCCCTATCCGCGAAGGTGACCTCCTTATCCGCTTAATCGGTAGCCTAATCCGCCAAAAAGATTTCTGAAAGGTATAGTCGACTCATACCATCATCAATGCAATGTTTTTCAGTTGCCCTACCCTTGGGAGCTGCGGACATTGATCTCTATAGTGGGCCAACACGAAGGGTCGGCTATGGCGATATGGAACTCGAAAGGGCATCTTATGGGCACTTTTGGGTCCGCTGGTGTGACAAAGCCCGCACATAACGGCTAAAGACAGGGCAGTGCTCGTGGAGAAACGCGGATGGGTAGACTCAATAAGAACGAATAAAATTCAGTTTCTGTCTGCACGCAGGAGTTGATATGCAAACATCCTCAGAATTCGTCCAAATTCCAAACTTCTTGCATGTGCGTGCAAATGTGCGCATAGGACGTAGCTAATAGTGGACAGCACACCTTGAACAATGTTAAGTATACCGTTTGCGGCTCTTAGCATCATCATGTTATATGACTATTATATAATAAAACACGTATACATTGTGTAAAATATATTCATGCATATGCGTGCAATTGTGTAGAACGCATAGGACATAGCTAATAGTGGACAGCACACCTTGGATGGACAATACTAAGTATACCACTCTCGGTTTTATAACATTATCATGTGACATAACTATTATACACCCCTCCACATATTCTTAGCGTATCCGCTTTTTCGACTCATGTACAGCCACCACAACGAGGATCATCTAGCAAAAACTGACCAGGACAGGCTGTCCTGGACAGCTGATGAGCACGAAAGCGCGCCGAAAGAGAGTGTAAAACCCGCCGTGCAGGGAGCCGCCGGGGGTCGAGACGCACTAGCAGGCTTGCGCCTCCAAATATGAGAGTGAAACATGGAGGGATACCCTTATGAAAGATTCTCTTTCTGTTGATGTATAGCACTAGATCAGGAGCGGAGTTATGGATATACTCCCCCAGTAAAAGTTGGTATTTTGGGGCTCAATTTTAACACGTGTATGCTAAGAATATGTGGAGAAAACTTTTTATCAATCTTCGACTTCTCACTAACTACGAAGAGTTGGGCCCTGAAACTTGGAGGTCATATCAGGTAAAGCATAAGTACATATCTCACTGAGCCGCAAGATGATACTCGTTGTGATGGCTGTGTACGAGTCGAAAAACCGGATATGCTAAGAATGTGTGGAGGGGTGTATAGGAGAGCACGTATACATTCTGCAACATATATTTTCAACAACCTCACTATAGTATCGATCTCAATGACACTCTCAAGAGCCTTGAATTGAAACCCTCGTCGACTCACATTGCCATCATCATGTTCAGTAACCGAGGAGCTCCCCTTGGCTTGCCCTTGCAATACACCACCCTCTCCAGAAAGGGATAATGCCCACGAACATACTGCTGCCTTTAGTGGTGACACGCCTACCTACAGTGGGTCGCAACAACAATCACAGCAATCATGTGGGTGGAATAGATCCAGTGAGAATATATGCACATTATCAACTACTTGTGATAATATGAAAATTCCCAGGGAATTTCTCGTTGGTTTCTATACATTTCTACTCGAACTTCTGAATGAGTTTCTACAACAAGTAAAGAAACTGCTGAGCTCAGCAGCAGCTGAGGGAAGCGATCATATATTCCAATACCGTATCACACATGTAAGACTCTCGGAGTAATAACTCAAGTAGAGCAATAACAGAGGTAAGCCAATCTACTTGATATAGGCATACAAAACGCCTCGTACGAAAAAATATCATCTCGCATATGTAAAGGCGATTCCGACTAGTGCCCACCTGCCATGCAGAATTATAAGAACTTTTTCCCTAACAAAACCTCTCAAACACTTTTTTCATTCTTTAGAGTCAAAAGAAACCTTTTTGGCCTTGAGAGTTTCTATGTCACCTACCGCTTCAACAGCCGTGATTTCTCCATTTACATACAGCTGAGGCCGTCTACCGTCTACTGCTCGAGACGACAAATCCATACCACTCCTTTCTCCCTCAAATGCACCACGACCAACATTGACTACGACGTACACAACATTGTGAACATAACAGAAACCATCACTTCGGCCAGGGCATGAACCCATCGCGAAATTGGAAGGCTTTTTCATATCTCATCCACCACTCCATGAATTCTGCCAGGCCCGGAGCTTGCAAGCTGTGTTCCGCTTTCAGGCGCGCATATTTATTACTTACCAAATCTCGGGAGACTTTCTCGAAAGAACTCATACGAACCGGTATGAATTCCACCATTCCATCTGCGATGGAGTTCTCGATAAAAGTCCCTCCGGAAGAAACCACGCTGAGCTTCAAGGCTCGAGCGCCACAAAGACCCAGCAGGGGCAACCCGATTATATGGAGAATTTGAAGACCTAGACTGGAGGGCAAGATTAGATTTATAATCGCCATCGAGGAAGTCGATAATATGAACACCGAAAGCCACTTGAAACTTCGGAAGAGCATCCTGGGAAAATAATACGAAAAGTCTTATGATGATACGGAGTTACTTTTTTCGATAGGTTCTGACCCATTCGAGGACCTCAGCTGGGCCGTTTTGTTGAGGGTCATAATAAACCACCAGTGAGGGTCGATCGTCGGGGATGCCTCGGAAGGTTATCACTGCACAACGGAGGAGGGTGGTCTCTATGGGGTCGCAACGTATTGACCTGCGAACAGCTTTATTCTGACAGAGTAAAAAATTGCAAGAAACTCATGAAATGATTCGAAAGAAAAGAAATGCATTTCATGACGATCATGGAAAAAAATCCATCTTCCATCTGTGAAAAGACCCATTCGGATCATCATCATGTATTTTCATCAAATAACCTTCTGAAACCCATTGTATTCATTCCACCAAGTAGGATTTACAACGTAACTATGATTCATCATAACTTCTCCATTGTGTGTTACGTGAAGCTTCTCTAATTCTTGTGCATGAAAAACGACCAACACCAGTCGTCGTACTGCTGAGCACCCTTGCTACCACATCGCAAAGTAGCCGAAACCGTTATATGGCATCCAGTTCCGACGACTGGCCTCGGCCTTCGGAAGGGGGAACATACCATAATACCCCCAAACAAACAATCCCTCGCTACCATTGTTTATCTAGCCATTGAGCCAGCTGCACTCTCCTAGCCTTCAACCGTGGCTCCAATCCATTATCATTTACAGCGACCAAACGATTCACGATCGACAACTGCCTTTCTCGAAGGGCGTAAACCAGTGGATGGGATTTCGGTAAAAGATGGTGACGGAAAAAATAAAGTCGGGCGATAGACATCAATGCGAGTTAACTACAATGACTTGCCTGACGAGCCGCATTAATAACCCGTGGTAAAACGTCACGAAAATGTCCAGTTGATGGCGCGGTAAAAACGGACCGTTTTACGCGTTTTAAGAGCAAATAAGTTGACGTTTTATGGTATCGAAAATTTTCATCTCTGATAATGAATGAAAATGAACAACCATTGTTACAAAACATGTTTGCTTTCCTCAGCTGAGCTTGGGAGTTTCCTCACTGATTATAGCAGTTTATATACGAATTGTACAGAAACCAACGAGAATTCCTCAAAATTTTTATATTGTCGATCACACATGTAGTTGACCATGTGCACATTCTCCCACTCTGTGAATAACTGTTATTCTCACTCACATACAAACTCGACGCCACAGCTCCTGTCGAAAAAGCAATAATGTAAGTTGGTGTTATGGAATGATCAAACGAGTAACCAGTAAATGACGACGCACTTAGGCGATTTCACGCTCCAAATCCAACGCTCTGTGAAGACTGTTGAAGAACTCTTGCGCTGATATCACGTAGGAGGCGAAGTTCATGTTGGCGACAAACCTGATGGAAAATCACCGCAACGACAACAGCGCGGTGCTCACATCTCTTCTGCTTCCTCAGCAGTGACCAACTCGATGCCAACTAATGCACATATGTAGTCCAGGGCCGCCTTGAGCTGGGATGACTTCTTCAGAAGGCGTTCACCACTTGCACAATCATCAGTAGCACCTACAATAACATCCATACGACAACCGACCCCCTCCACGCGCGAGTCTTACGTTTGAAACTGTCAAGGCACGCCACTTGGAAGTCTCCTTGCTCTCGAAGAAGACGACCCAAATTCTTCACGGCATCGTTATATTGCTGGAGGGGCTCATCACTCTGAAAATAGTATGATAGTAATCGATCGACCTTAACACGCGATATATATTGTAATTACATCAGCAGCATTAGCTCCTTCAGAATTGCCTTTGGAATCCACCACGGGCAAGGCGGTTTCAACAACAGTGCCTTTCCACTCCTCTGGAGTCAACTGACCGTCTTCGATTGGCATTATAACGACTGGATCGTGCTTGATGAACGATAGAAAGCTTCGTCGCTGCGCAACACGAAAAATGGAGGTCCGGGGAATTGAACTCGAGAGCTTCGCTGCAGCGCAAGAAGCTGATCGCCCGCCCAAAACTCGCCCGTCGACATCCGCGTCGTACGGCACATTATTCGAACGGTAAAGCTTGTATAATCTAGAGAGCAACTAGCTTCACAGATTTCGGAAGAAGTTCTCCCGAAAAACTATTAGAAAATGTAACATTCTGTAAGATAAATGTAATATCCATTCACTCTTTGCGGCTCTCCGAACCACCACTTGAGGAAGAAAAATGTATCAAGACTAACGACAGACAGATGAATCTCAGAACATCTCATCGAAGTTGACCAACCATCCGTTCATCATCTTGTAGTCTTGACACAACTCAATTTCGGATGAATCCCTCGTCACTTGAACTCAAAGTAAATATAATTATTAAATATCCTCTCCACTAGTAATTATAGTAATGTAATAAAGTAGTTATTTCTTAAATATTTAATTATAATTGGATACCAATGAATACATACCATCATAATCCCTCATGATGATATTATCGAGAGGGTATATTGATGAGATATAAATAGTTAGGTTATCAATGTACTATAATAAACATCTATATAGTATATGGATGCACCTATTGATATTATAAACATACGATTAACCCTTGAGTAATAATATCGGCTATTAATCTCGAGAAGCATGCTGCGTATGCTTCTCCAGGAACAAGTAGCCGAATCGTATCTCTCCTCGAATACAGGCTGAGAAGGAGTCCTGTTGGAGTTCGGTTCCAAGCCTATCGAGGGTCCGAAGTAGGCGATATCATCAGCAATGGTTTACTCCCTTGGACAGATGCAATTCGTCGACTGCTCGTTAGATAAGACGCGAGATCTGCACTCCTCGGTTAACTTCCCTCGAAGTTATTGAGGGAAGTTGATCGAGCTGAACACGGCGAGAGATAGCGCCGAAGAATTGAGGCTGCCTATGCAGAGATGTTAATGCATATGTGAGTTGTAGAAGCGACAAACACATCATGAAGTTCATATTTTGAACTATATGTGAGTTGTGGTAGGCAGTGGTAGCAAGAAACACAACGCTATACCATGAAGGAATAGTAGGAGTCAACATAATAAGATGCTCATTTTCGAAGCACTCAGCGAACAGTACGCGCCCGTTGAGGTAGGAAGTTGCCAAACACACTTGCCAATAGTACAAAGGTATCGCGCTCGGAGCTTACTCAAGGATCTAAAGCTCAGATCCTTGAATATGCTCCCGTGAAGATTCTAAACTCATTAGAATCTACTTGTGTAAAGATCATAAACCCGCCCTCCTCCGAAGGTTTGGAAGGGTAAAGAGGCGAGGCGAGAAGTGGTGATGGCGGTGCGTTGTTCACGCAATTGCAAGAAAGAGGTAAACGTCTAATAAACATTTCCACGTAGCCCTCGTCGTCGGCGTCGTGGTTATGTTGGCAGTAGGGAGAAAGAGTATATCTACTCTGCATAGTAGGGTGGTAGTGGCCACTCCCACTGTCACTCGTCGAGCAATGGTCTCCTCCTCAAGACCCACCTTTGCAGCAGAACAGGGGACTGAGTCGACCCCACCAAAAGAGCAGAAGGTGACCCTTGAAAAGCCTCCTAAACGTCCTTGGACGGCAACAAGCCTTTTCCTGTATGGATCGGGCATTGCCGCTGCCACTTGGGTGGGGTACTGCGCCGTCCTATCCGGTGGGAATCCTCACAAAACAGAGATTATGATAGAGAACAGCATCAAGCGGTTGCCACTGTATAGGCCTCCCGAAAGGCCAGAGGCAGAGAGGCTCAGTAAAGTGAACCAACACGGCCTTGATGATGCTACTATGGAGGACCTTGCTACGTGGTTTATGGTAGAGGACAAGAGGACGGCTGACGGGGTCAGTCGATCGATGGTGTTGGACCTTGTGGGGGAATCTCTGGGGCTTTTAGAGCCCGAGGAAGCTGAGATGGAGAAGGAGGTCGAATTGAGGTATCCACGATTTGGGGAGGAGAAGGGGAAGCAGTTGAGTGAAGTGACTAAGGCATTCGTCCACAAGGGGCGTGGTCGGCTCGATGAGGAGAGGAGGCAAGCTGGATGCTCCCTCAGTGAAGCCGCCGAATTGCTTTCTAGTGTGGTTGGTATTCACGGTGACGGTGTGGCTGAGAAGGTCCGACAGAGGTTGAGTAAAATAGTAGAGACTAATTACAAAGACAGCGCCTTGCCGACGGTTTCCGTGTTTGGAAACCCGATGAACATCCCTGCACCTCCGCAGCCACTACCTGAGGTTGACGAGGAAGAGGCCGACAGGGCTGTATTGAAACTAGAGTTGGAGCAATACAAGGCGGAGCTTGCTGGTGGTGATGTGGATAAGGAGAGGAGGAAGTGGCTACAGAATGAGATAAAGACTGTTGAAGGGTTATTGCAGGAGAAGTGAATGGCACTTTTCGGGCCTGAAACGTATCTTACCATGACCAACCTCGGAGTATCTTAGTCGGACTGTATCCACTTGTGTGAATGTAACAGTTGAAGATTCTCTTATCGAATATAGTTTCGATAGCAGTTAGTGTCGGGTTGAGTCCCGCGAAAAAATATCTTAGGTCGATCAAGGAAAGATACAGATCATGTCCAGTTCTGCACCATCAGTCGAGGAGATCGGCCATCGCTTGGGTGATGCCTACCGTGGTTTCGTCAGCAGGTTTTCCAAAGTCCCCACTGAATCCAAATTCGCAGTGAAGGGGACTCTAACCCCTGGTAAGCGTCGAGTTTCAGTTGAGACCCCCGAGTGTGTTCCCAGAGGAGTTCGTAGCAGCTGGTGATGCTCTGGTGACGAAGTTCCCGACTTGGCAGTGGGCTCCAGCAGGGAAGGTAGCCTACGAACAAGTAGGGAAGATATGGAATAGGCTCTATCGGGAGACGACTTGTTTGGCATGCTCAGTCCCATCTACCTAAGGAAAAGCAATACTTGATCACGAAAGGAGTACCGTGTTTTGCGAGGGTGAAGGATCTCGAGAACAGCGTTAAGGATGTCGCTGTGTAGTGTTAGCGCCATTTCTGATGGAAAAAGTATAAAATAGCTTATGTTAGGACGACTACCGAGGATGAGGATGGATGGTTGCAGACAGGAGAATCGCAGTAATACTAGTATGTTCATCTTCAGCACGCTTCCCTATCTTAGTCCAGTTTACGCTGTTGGACGGGGCAACGCCTCTAGGGAAGAGGTCACTGACATCACAGATAGCGCTCAACAAGCGAAGACTGAGTACACTAGGGTAGATACCATGTTGCTACCATCACTTCACTGTCATAGGTCATCAAAGGCCCCGACGATGGTCGTGGTAGAGGACTATGATGATGAGGAGGTGCGGTACTCGTTTTTTATAGTAGCTATCCCTTTCCTAAGGCCCATGCCGCGATCTCTGCACTAGACAGTTTGATAGCCCCTCAAGGTGCCACACCAGTTGTGGTGCCTCCCCCTGATGAGGACCTCAGGAGGAGCTATGATTTGAGCATTACTTGGGATAAGGTAAGAAGGCCTTTCTTCCTCATCTGATGGTCGTGTAGTATTACCAAACTCCTCGGCTGTGGCTGTCTGCTTTTGATCGATTCGGCCAACCATTGGCACCAGAGAAGATCTTTGAGGACGTTTTGACGGAGTATAGGAGTAAAACTGTGACAGTGGACCCCCACCCCTGCACTGGTGATACTAGGAAAAATATGTTTGCTTCCCTCAGCTAAGCTCAGGCGTGTCCTCAACACATTATGAAAATTTGCACAGGACTTGAGGTCAAAGTATGCGAAATAATAGAACAGGAAATTTCCCAAAATTTCATCAGAACTTTCATATGGCCACCAACACACGTAGTTGATCATGTGCATATCCCCCCTTCCCCACCAAGGGTAGTAGTAGCATACACCCTTATAGGCATACCATGTGCGTCCATACACCCTTGTCGGCACGCAGAGATGATGCTTAGAGTGATTCGGAACTGGCAAGAGGCCGGGGAAAAGGTAATAAACCTCTTGTGGGCTTAGTGAAACCACCACATTCTAGGTTCAGTCAGAGCTGGCTCTATTAGTCTTTCTAAAGTTCATCTCTGGAGTGGTAGAAGATTAGCTCGAGGAGTGGTATCACTACTTGGCAATTTTCTCAGGTTCCCACTATTAATTATGACTTTACAGCTGACGTCACGATGTAGGATTTGTGTTCGCATGATGATACTCGCTGTTTTACATTGGGCATTTTTATCGATAATCAGAGGATTAGAAACTCACCGTTTCCATTGCTCTGCTACTGCTGATTCTCACGAGTTTAGTTGGACAAGTCGATATACCCAACCTCGTGTTTAATTATTATTCCGCGTTGTAACAAATTCCCTTCTTGAATTCTTTGCTACTCACAAACCTAGATGATGGAGAATTAATCGTATTCTTCCCTTCATAGAGTAAAGTCGGTTACTGAATAGTAATTGGCCAAGCGGTTGAATATCCCATGATTTCACACATACTCGAAATTCAATATTTCCAATTGATTCCTTCCAACTGTGAACCCTCCGAATGGAATCATCGATGATTATAATGATAACCCAACACGACAAGGCATTGTTGTACATGTTGTGGTAAATGGATGCACATCATACAAGCATGGAAGCACTATGAGCATCTTTCTCAAGTAGAAGCTGTAGAGGTAGGCGGCGCCACCGTAGTAGTAGTGATAGCCGGCGCAATCACAGACTCCTCCGTGCGACATGTCATAACGAGATTCGCGTTGTTGTTCATATGGGAAATGTAACGACCGAACCCACCAATGGCAGTAGAGAAGGCGGTGATTGCAGCACAGTCTAGCTTAACACCTCCTACCCTTGCTGGAAGGTCTACCATGTCTATCTGGTCCTTGGCACCCTGGGTGAACTCGGTCAACTGGGAGAGGTCGGGGTCAGCAGTTTTAGCAGTGGGGGCGTCACCATTAGTGTCACCATTGAACTCGAGGGTGATGGTAGAATGACCCGGCAGGAAGTCAACCTCACAGTTTTTACTCCCGGAAGGGCCGCTCTCTGTGGAGCCCGTATAGGTGCAGAGGACCTTCAAGCCGTTGAGGAGGGAGTCACGGCCGCTGTGGAGGTACTCCGATAGGGCAGGGCAAGTAGGGGCACGCCGTTGAAGGTTGTCGAAGAATCTCGGACCGAAGGTGGCCATCTGCCCACCACAACGCCCACTGACCAGCGTGTGGACATCCCCGGTATGAGTAAAGACCAAATAGGAGTCGGGGTCGCCGAGGAAGACCTTGCAGGAGTTGCCCGCCTCCTCTGGGGGTAGTATCTGCCGAGCAACTTCACCGATGTGCAGTATATGACAGGGTTACCTCAGCCGAGCTGGTCTTGTAGGGGAAATCATCGTGCTTATTGCAGCCACCAAGAGACCTGATAAGAATACTGATAGTCTACCTAGGATCAGAACAGACTCACATTGCGACGGCCGAGGCTATCCCGACGCTCGCCGCTTTCAACATTAGAGTGTGCGGTGAAGTGGCAATGTAATAGAACTGATGAGAATATTGCACAGGGGAAATTCTGAGGAGACTCCCCGGTCGTTGGAAATTGGTAGAGCTCGAAAATGATTGTTAACGATTTTACGTGCAAGTGCATGAAAGTGTGCAAAACGCCGATAATGGCGGCGGCGGGCGAAATCGCGTGATGCAGGTTTCATCCCGGATTGGGCATGAAGTATCTCGAAGTTGTTTTTACGATAAATCGAAGTCGCTAAGTCGGTGATTGGTGGAATCTGGTGCTCGAGTGATTTAGGGGCGGGGATGAGTAATTTAGGGGCGGGGATGAGTAATTTAGGGACGGGGATGAGTAATTTAGGGACGGGGATGAGTAATTTAGGGGCGGGGATGAGTAATTTAGGGGCGGGGATGAGTGATTTAGGGGCGGGGATGAGTAATTTAGGGGCGGGGATGAGTAATTTAGGGGCGGGGATGAGTAATTTAGGGGCGGGGATGAGTAATTTAGGGGCGGGGATGAGTAATTTAGGGGCGGGAATTTTCCGTCTTGATGAGGTGCCCTTGGCTCATTGCTGCCTAGTAGGATCATTGAAGCTCCATCACTTGTTCGTTGCCAGATCGATTCTCTTGCTCACTATTGAATCAACCGTTACTCTCTCACCCTTTACCCAATTCGGCTACAACTCTAACTGTACAGGTATTGCATTCGAGAGGGATCATCTCGAAGGTAGTCGGATGCAGCCAATCCTACCACGGCAGCAGGCCCTTCGACAATCCGGAGGGTATTTCATGGTGGCGTAGTGATGCTTCTGACGTGTTACGTTAACACTTGCTCATTAGATCATCTATCTTGTATTAGTGAAGCTTCTAGAGATAGGGCGCACCCAAATAACTCCAATAGTTATGTATATAAACAATTCCTGTGTATTATTGACTTCTGTACTCACTTTGGACTGCAGCAGCAGACCCCATAACCGATTGATTCTCGTATAGCCCTTGACTGGAATCCTGAGAGTAGTAGGCCGCCGCCGTGGGGAAATTTGGGTATTGTGAGCGGGGAAAGGTCTGGCTGTGGTGCTAGTGAGCCACCCTGCGGCCCCTCTGTGTAGTGCTTTTGATGACTAGCGAGCCAACCGGAGAGGGAAGGTCTGTAGGCTGCTTCTGCTCCTTGAGGGCCAATGCACCTGCATACCGCTCCAAAGAATCAACGTCCTAATGTTAAGTAAACACGCCTTTATTAGTTTCCGAAATCCTTGAACAGAGTTGAAGTCCCCTTAAACAGCTTCGCTCCGCAGGGTCCAAAAGTCTCATATGCCTGGTCAGTACAGCCAATTCATCCCAGGCTTCGAGCTTCGCTCCGCTAACGACCATAGTAGAGTTTACCACTTTCATAACCTACTCGGTGAGGGAGCCTTCGGCCAGGTAGGATGTATGCCCTCAACGTACTGGTGGTCACTGATAGCTGACAACAGGTGTGGAAATGTACTGATCTTTCCTCCGAGACGGAGGTGGCTTTGAAAGTAGTAGACTGCAATGCTGTTGGTAAGGAGTCACTGAAGGGCATTGAAAAGGAAATTGAACTCACCGGTGAGAGCGGCTGTCGTGGTGGTCGCCATGCGATGGGTTTGCGTTCAGCACGGGCCCGTAGTGCTATGGGCAAGCTGTGCCCGAAGTTCTACGAGGCCTTTCGAGTGGATCTCCCGGACCCATTGGTCCCTAGTGGGAAGGCCCTTGTGAAGTGAGGAGGGCAGAGGCGGCCAGGGCCCCTTCACTGAGGGTGCTGTATTAGGTACCTAATAATGTCGATGGAGTTCATCGATGGTGTGCCCTTGGATAAGCTCATTGAGTTCAGCCTCCTCAACGAGACGGTCTGCGCGTGAGCCGGCTCTTTGTGGTAGGATATGTTATAGTTCATCACAGCTACGTCGTATACAACATCCTCCTTGCCCTCAAGGACCTCCATGAGAAGCATATCATCCATAGAGATATCAAGGCCGCCAACATTATGTTAGGTAGGGGGGAATATGCTCTCTTTGGGTGGACCTTGGGGGCTCAGGGAAGTCCGGTCGAGTGGTCCTTTGCGACTTTGGCGTATCTCGCCTTTTGGAGAAGGAGGCCCAAGCTCTCACTTTTACGGGTAGGGGACAATACAGCTAGCGTCGTACATTTTAAAATGATTAATCTCGTTAAAATATCGGCGAAAATTTTGAAAAGACATGTTTTTCTCGGAAAAATGTGGGAAAACTACGGGAAAAAATCAGTAAAATCTTTAGTTGTCGTAGTTTTATGGAGCAAAATCGATGGCCATATTAAGTGTTGATGGTCGCTGTCTTGAGCATGCTGCTAAGGTACCCCATTTTGGATGGCCCCAGAGGTCATCATATCATACTCCCTATCACAGAAGTCCGGTGGTAGTGGGCAGGTGAGCGACGATGGTGACACTGAGACTCCGTGTCACCGTCCTTGATTAGGTCCCTAGCAGTATGCGGGCCGGGTACGACTGTCGAGCCGACATCTGGTCCCTAGGGGTTACGGCTGTTGAGGCCTGTCTTGGCCACCCGCCCCATGCTGACAAGTTCGCACGTGAGTGCAGACCTTGAGGGTAAGTAGTTCAACGACATTGTCAGGGATGCCCCATATGGTGTACCTCACCATCGTTAAAGACCCTCCACCTACTATGGACATGTCCAAGTAAGCACTACCAACACGACACGCTGAGTGCATGGACGCTTTTAGGTTTTCGGATAGTTATAGGGACTTCCTCGACCACTGTTTTCAGAAGTGCCCTGATGATCGAATGACCGCGGCACAGTTGTTGAAGTAGTTACTACCATCAGTGAGGGTTGCCTGTCGTCGTCTGTATGAAATATATAACAGTCTTTACGAAAATGTTAAAGTATGTCATAGGTTCAAAACCATTATGGAGGAAGGATAACCTCATACACAATGGATGATATCCTACTTTATAATGATATTACCAAATTATTGGAGCTTCACGACGACCCGTTTTACGTGAAGTGGCGTCGTAAAAATCGGTGAAAAACTAGGCGATATCCGCGGTGATATTTGTAGTAGTCGTGAAAAATGTTTTCACTAGTGTTTTTCATATCACTAGGGTGGAACTTCATACTATTATAATGCATCAAGAACTTACTGAAAATGCAATATAATATATTTAATTGGAAATTTAGGGCCCCTCAGGCACGAGTGGATCACCGAGATGAAGGAGTATGAGAAGGATGTTGTAAAGGACAGGTTGATCTCTAATGTTAAAACGTAAGTCGGGATGGCCTTTGGAGGGGACGGCTGTGGTAAGGTACCTCATGTGGGAGGCTAAGCATGAGGAGGACGACGATGAGGAGGAGGAGGAGGATGAGGAAGGGTCGCACGAGATGGCCATGGGTGGTTAAAGTATAAAGTGAATTAGTGAATTGTTGGTATATGCTGCCTTTGCGGTTGCTTAATCGATTTTGTGAAGTGTGCATGAATGAATTCAATCGTTTACACAGAGACGGTGGTTGTGTTGGTCATTCGAGAAGTGGGGGGAAGAGTAGTGGTAAGCTTCGTAATGCCGGTGGTGGACAATATCAACTGGAGGCTCCTCTTAATAGCATACACGGTCACTGTGTTGGCTGGCCTCATAGTACTGCAGATAGTGTAAGACTGAGGAGCATATACAGCTTATCACCCTTGTCGGCTAGGATCGGCTCTGTTGGTCATACCATAGATCATTTGAGAGGCCACGCACTAGAGGGCCTTGTACCTAGAATGCATACGATGATCATCACTACACCACAGAAGGGGTAGGTGCTGGATGGGTGGCCCTGGAAGTCTGTGGTGTTAGAGTCTCTGAGGATGGCCAAAACACTCTGGAGGGGACGATGGGGGCTTTTGGTAGGAAGCTAGAGGAGATGCTCTTCGCTGCTGTTGGTCACAGATCAGCCGATAATGACGTATACGAGTATTGAGGAGGCTCAGGAGAGGCCCTTCCATGTCGTGTGAGCACTACGCTTATATACGTAGGTAGTACTTTCTGTTAGGTACGCGTGTGATAGGGAACAAGCCGACGCCGTAATGGCCAGCATTGCCAGTCTCGTTAGCAATACAGAGGAGCCTAGGGCCCTACATGTGGGCTCTGACCTTCGCACTGGTCCTCCACAGATGCCCTTAGATCCACGTCGTCGTGGGCAGCTCCTCTGACCAGCTATACTTCGCCCAAGTGTTAGGCTCGACGGACTCAGTAACGCTGAGGGGCGGTAGGGGGAAGCGGCCCTTGCGGGCATCTGTCCTGATGTGGGGCTGTAGGGGCTCGGCTGAGTCTCCAAGTGGTAGAGGCACAGACGATGATGGTCTCGAACGTTGAGGAGGAGGTTGTGAAAGTCGGGCAAGTCATGTCTCGCTCGGCAACATGTGCTCATCAGGAGCGGGGGAATATTCGAGCGATCGAGAACTTCGCTCGATTCTACCTGGACAGGATCATCACTGTGGAGTCCTTGGATGCTGTTGTGGTCTATTTGGATGCAGATACCATAGTCCTGGGCGACATCGCGGAGTAGGGGGACTCGATTGTCTCGTCTGAGTAGATTTTTAGGTCAAATCTGCCCTAGAGGGCTCGGGAGAAGCTGCGGTGGCCCTAGCGAAACGCAATAAGCCGACGACTATGGAAGCGTTCATAGAGGCGGATAAGAGATGTATGGTTAGCCTCCTCGTGCTCTGTGGTCCGTTGGGACCCGTATTACAGGTCTCGACCTCGATGTGAAAGAGCGCATCGGCAGGCTGAAGTCGAAGACTGCTTACAACGCGGGCGTGATGGGCATCCATCTTGGGCGGTGGAGGAGTTTGCAGGTGAACCGCTTCCTCATATTGAAGTTATCATTTGGGAGTAGATAAGAGATCGTGTCGAGCAATGGATCAGTTGGCACAACAAATGTCGCATTTGGAAGGGCGGCTCCCAGCCTCCTCTGCTGTTGGCCTTGTACGATCGGACTACAGCCAGGCTGGTGAGGTTTCTGAACTCATCGTAGAGAGCGCTGCCTGGCTTAGGGAGAAGAGCACAACGTGATGATCGAGCTGCCGTCCGAATGGAACTTTGCTAACCTCGGTTGGAGTAGGCGCAATGGAGACCCCCGGTCCAATTGAATATTTTTCCTCGACGTTCCAGAGACCGACTTCTCCGCGACGGAGCTGACACGGCAGAAAGTTCTTCATTGGAATGGTCCGAAGAAGCCGTGGTTGCCGAATGGCCTCTACGTCGAGACTTGGTTACCCTGGCGGAGGAAGTTTGATTCATTGGTAGGTCACTCCCTCTGTCTGTTAAGGTCTGGGTAGGATGCGCACCCCGAGGATATATTCAGCTTCACTTCAATTGGCTGTGTGGTCTAGTGGTATGATTCGCGCTTCGGGTGCGCGAGGTCCCGGGTTCGATTCTCGGCTCAGCCCTTATGTTCAGATCCTGAGTAGCAACGAATTGCCATCTCAGCCAGTCACAAATCCCGACGGTATCTTCGTCAACCTCTCTGCAGCATGCCAGGTTGGTCTCCTGAAGCAAAATTCACGCGCGGCCTGTAAGCCTTATGCCCGCGAGATTCAACCATCATCCTGAGCCTGGACGATCCCAGGTGTCGGTGGTCACTCGTTCGGTTGTTACTCTCCATTGGAGCTGTGGGTGGACAAGGGCTGCAAGGGCAAATTTGCCGTATACCGTGAGTTAATGGGAATTGCAGCTGCTGTTTCGTGCCGCGATAAATGTTGGGAAGAACCTCTGAACGCCACGATATGAGGAAACGCTGAACATAAGCTGAGGCTGCAGGTGCGCCTGCGAAGGCTGTGGGAGAACCCCTCCTAGTGGAGGCTCTGTTCTGCAAGTCACGCGGAGGAGCTCTGAATGTCTGTGATGTCGTCCCCGAGACGCCCGATGGTATGCTCCGCCAATGCATCGGCTACCGACACCTGAGCCAGGTCAGCCGTGTGAGACGCGTATTCTTACCACGTACTTCACACAACATAAGTCTGACTGGCAACGTGAAGGGGCACGGACGAAAGTGAAATACAAGTACACCGAAGCCTCCTCCTTTCATTCCTGGGGTGCCAGCAAACTGGCAGATACATGCGCAAGTTTTATGAATCGGCTCGGACGGTGTCGGGCATTCGGGTAGAGATTATTCATGACGGTTTGCCTGACGACTTTATTGCCAATTATACCACTGATAAGATCAAGTTCATGTGAGGAGCACTACAACGATGCAATGAGACAGTATAACCATTAGATACTGCGATCTGCACCAGTACGAGAAAAGACTCGGAGTTAACGATGTAGATTGCCGTCTCTGTTCCTAATGTTTCCCAAGGGACCTGACTTTCACATCGACTGTCAATGACCGTCTCGCTCTGCTATGGTATATTCAATAGCAGAGCACTCGGGCACGACTATGATGTTCGTATCTCCGATGGTAGGTTCGATACTACTGCTTCAAGGAGCGCCTAATCGCTAATCCCGAGTGGGAGTTTGTGTTCACGACCGACCTCACAGATGTGTTCGTCAAGAGCAACCCCTGCCCTTATGTGAGATGACTCTCCTTACATCGCTCTTAGCCCGATCAGGCCAGAAAGCATAGAGACCGCATATTCGTCGGCCGAGAGACAGTAGACTTGCCGAATCACCCATGGATGGAAAAAAGATTCAGGGAAGTAGCATTACTCCCATTCCTGATGGCTCAGCCGTCACATGAGGAGGGACTGTCTTTTTTTCCGATGATCGCTATCGGAGTCGCCCTCAGTTGAGCGGAAAATATTACGATTGGTTCCGCAGCCTGAGTCCATTTGGCCCTGAGGATAAGCGCATCTTCAATTGTGGCATCCTGGGTGGTAGGCATCTCACCACACCATACGACTTGAGCATTTGCCCCCAAGGCACCCCCCGACTTTTGCTGCGCCTCTTCGACCGCATGCTTCAAGTTATTGAGGATCCCCAATTACGTATTCGGAAGGAGAGTCCCGACACGGAGGTGACGGCTGAGCAGTTGGCAGTCTGGTAGACCAGTTCGTGGTTATTATCATTCAGGTTAATGTGAACATGCCGGCCCTCAATTGGGTCCTCTTCACCTCCTACCCACCAGAGTCGATTCAAAGCGACCAGCCAGTACACAGTCGGTGAGTTTGTCGACGCTGACCAAGTCCTGATGCACCTGCTGCTACTGCTCAGATACAAGTCGTGGGAGGCGGATCGGACTGATGTCTGGTTTGTGCATAAGTGAAGACGGTAAGAAGCATCGTCGTTTTCGAGGCAGCCGCTTTTGTTGTAGCATGTCTAACACGTCGGGATCACCTCAACAACCCGTTTCCTACACACATTTAGCGCTGCGTTCCTCAGTTGTGCAAACTCTGGTCACAGGGAATGTATGGCAGCAGCCCTCAATTCGATTACGAATGAACGCACAGGAGTAAGAGCGTTCTGTGCTTTGCTCACCGGATGTGACCGTCATTCTATGAGGTCACTACTGCTGATAGCACGACGTTGGTTTCGAATATTCAACTGCCCGTCTGTGACAATTATTCCTCTTGTCATATGGCTCACAAGGATGCCTTATGCTCTTGTTGAAGACAATCTTCATCGACAATTTGTTATGAGTTTTGAGTTTTGAGTTTCAATGTGTCACAACACAAAATTAATATCAACGAAACATGTTCCTAATTAGATGGACGAAGAAATGAACACACAGAATCGAAGGAATCTTCCCACGGGTCCTCTACCGGTGGAGGAGGGTTTGGCAAGCTGCCATCCCTGAGGGAGGGAATCTCGAGTTCTACCGACAACCGACTCACAAGTAGTCAGCCAGAGCCGTGCCGATTCTCTCGTGACAGTCCTTTAAGAATTCACTCTCCAGCATTTGTCGTGCATGAGTGAATCGAAGTCGGGGGTCGTATCGGAAGGTCCCAGCCAGCATCGGAAGGGCGGCAGGGGGCAACCGAGGGATCTGAAAATAGTTTGCCTCTGTGGGCCTACCGAGGGTTGGGTTCACATCTTGGGCCAGCCGCACAGACCAGCTGTCTTTGCTCTCAAGGGCTTCTCGGGCGAACGGTACTTTACCATAGTCTGGCAAGAGCGTGGCGGCGGGCCAATATCGGAGCTCCTCGCCAAGGAGGTCAGCAGTCCGATCTTTCAGAGGGACCACCAAAGGGCTTCCACCGAAACGCTTGTAGAGCAAAAAGAGTTGCTGTATATCCGTCTGTCCTGAGGAGCGCGAGTAAAACGGCACACGACTTCGTAGTTCACACCAGCGATGAGTGGCTGACCTAGATACATCTCGCAAAGTATGCACGCTGCTGCCCACATGTCACAACTCGATGTTTGAATCTCCGTGCCGAGTAGGATCTCGGGAGACTGATACCTTCTATGGAGGCTGGTTTAGGGTTGCTATGGTAGGAGCAGGTACCATCGTGTGGCCACTTCTCGAGTTATCGGCGGAATGCATTCCTTCTCTTCCCCCGACGCTCTCGCCAAACCAAAGTCGCAAATGACCACTCGACCGTCCCTAACCGATGGATGGTCTATGCCTCAACTAAGCGAAAGAATCTTCATGCTGCGTGCGCGTGCCGAGAAATAGAGTTCAGCGTGAAAAGGGCTCACCTATCCACGAGGACATTCCCAGGCTTCAAGTCTCGATGCATCATACCGGCATCATGGACGCAGGACAGCCCAGTGAGGACCTCTCGATAGATAAGTTTGATCAGCAACGACGGTAGAGGTGGCTTGCCTGGACCGATACGATGGACCACTACCGAGCAAGTGCCTACGGTTGAGTAGTTGGTCAAGATCCATGTCGTAGAGCCGTAGTTGGAGGACTAGGCAGTGCCCTTCGAATCGATGGCTGATGATATCGACGATGTTGGGGTGATGGGAGAGAAGTCGAAGCGTGAAGAGCTCTCGCAAGGCCCCTTTCAGAGACTGGATCCCCAAGCCTGAACATGAGCAGCCTCCAGGGCTTCTCTCCCCATAGTGGTATACCCGAGGTACTGGTGTGGATCTTCTTCTCTGCTATCCCTCCTCCACCACGATGAAGATGGTCCTCAACTTTGAAGACTGTCGAGAACCTTCCGGCGCCTATCCTGGCGATCGGGGGCTGTCTGGGCATTCCTATAAACTGAGGTCAACAACTGTGCGGCCAATGGCGATGAGTGTCCCAACACTAATGCCAAGATTCATTATTATTCAACATTCATTGTTCATCAGGCGATCAAGCATGGCCTTTCTGTCCATCTCCAGGGTCTCCATGCTTCGACTGACCACACTCAACAGAACCACACCCTCCACAGAGGCTGACTCACCGGAGCTCCTCCACACGTGATAACTCCCTCCGCTTCTCGGCCAGGACCGTCTGTAGATAAGCCACCCTGTAGACAGTCCATGCACACTATCAACACCCTGCCTCACTTCCTCTCCCGACCCTCATCCCTTTCCATAGCAGCCATGGTCCGAGCACCGATCACCCTCATCCTGGTGGCACAAACTGGCAGATATAACGCAAGGCTGCCCCTCACTGAGCTTCGTCGATTCGCTCGGCCTGTGCGGCAAGCTCGACCACTACTGCTTCGATGACTTCGTTGAACCGGGAAGATTCTGCAACGACAGAGTTTCGACACCGCCATCTCAGAGCTGTTCCGACTCTTAGAGAACTCTATAGACGTATCGCGCAGGTCAGCGCTGTGAATATACGCATCCTCGGCGAGGACCCTTAGGCGATTAGCAGAGTCAAAGGTCACTGTCACGTCGGTATCGGTCATCAACACCAATGTGTGGAAGAAAAACCCAACCTTCGCATGAACCATATGACTACGAGCATTCCTCATCCCCGCTGCTACTATCAAGATGCTACAAAACAACATATCCATAAGTCGGTATGGGATAATGAGCAAGCGAACGCCCCTCGGATACAACAACCCCGTCTAGACTCCACCGGGCCCTATGACGACTAGGTAACACAACAAGGACGATAACCTAACAATCGGTTATCATCTAGTCCACGATCAGTACGATGTTCCGTGGACGCATGCTGACTACTTCCACTATACAAGAAGATTGTCTATTGTGCTGCTACAGCGGGTGGGGCCGGGGGAGGGGCACCCACGGGTTCAGCTTGGGGTGAGCCTGCAGCTGCGTGGGGCATCGTCTTCTGGACAGGCAGGAAGAGCTTGAACTCCGGAGGCAGCTCCTCCTCGCTGACAAGAACGGCAATAGGACCATTGCAAATCTCAACCGAAATACCTGTATAGACGATCCGAGAAGTACACTCTCCTGATTCGGCAATTGGCGTGGAGCTGGATGGCCAGGGTTTCGATGTAATTGGTTCCGTAGGCTCTTCGGGTAAAGTCGGAGAGGTTGAACTGGAGAAGAGATGCCCCCCCCATGCAGATTCGCACAGTAGCTTACTTGAATCTGATTCCACCCCTCGTCGAGTCTCATCGGCATCGTACAGATAAAGGGCTTCACTCGAGTGGTCCTCTGATAGTTGGAGGCTCGGAATCTCCGACGGATGCCCTTATCGTCCAGGACGGCCACTTCAAAGGTGAAGTACTTCTTCAACTGCAAGGAGAAGCTCCAGCCTCACATACTATCGGAAGCCTACGTTTTTAATTATCATCACCAAGAAGGGCAGTTTGATTCCCAGAGTTCTCTTCGGATCAGCCGGGCATCTAATGAAGGTGGTAGCGACGTTGGTGCCCATAATCTCCAACACCTGAAAACGACCATCAAAAGACGTTCGGGAGACCTTCGACTTACACTCGACTGAATGTCGGCATCGGTAAGGCGCTTAATGTGACCATTCCTGACTTGATCGGCCCAGATCTGCAGAGGCTTGCTGCCCACTGAGTACAGCACCGAGAGGAAGCCAGACTGGTAAGTATTCTTGAACATCAGGGAGGTAGGTGGAAGCTGACTAAGAATATAGAGTACGATTTTGAGTTTCCTTTCCGAAAGTGATCGAGACAAACGTTTCGTCGAATCTTGCGCACATCGAAAAATGCACGTTGACTTCGCATCGCTCCGCTCAAAGAGCGCAATTACATCGTCGGGCGCGCGCTATCACTGGCTGAATTTTCCTTGCGACCCTTTTTCCTTTTTCCCTTTTTCTTTCCTTTTTCCTAGGATTATCGGCATCATTGGTTGTCATCACCAGAAATAGTAGAGGTAACTTTCATTGCTGTTGTCACCGCTGGGAGTCTTTGCAATGGTACTCTTTTCAGACTTGAAAAAATTCGTCGTTTTAGTTCAAATCCTTCTGCTGCTCTCCTGTTACATCATAAACTAGATTCACACACTTGTAGGCAACTGTACTTCCATAAGCCTCCTACCCGAGCAATCACAACTGCCAACCAGATCCACTCACGACAAGCCCCTATCGGCATCCCTTCACAAGTGCCAAGGAAAGTAAATTTCAACACACTCTTTATCGGTTCATTTCAAGCGAGTCTTCTGCCCAAAGACTGTCTCTTGTCGAGTCATCGAGGTGCTATTCAACATCCTGGCACGTGCATGCGAACCTGCCGTCCTCTCATATGCATTTTCTGACACCTGTTGCCAGTCATCGTACCCGACCTCATACGCTTCTTTCTACGTTCAAGTTGATTAACCCGCCGAGAGTCAGTAGTCAACCCCCGCGATGAGGTGTTCTTGTTGGCTCCTACTAGAACGATAGGCAACAGTGGATGCTTCGTTACTCTGCTGATGCCCCAGTCCCCGACCCGCATTGTCGGTAGTGAGCCCGATGAACCGCAAAGATCTCCAAGCCCTCTACAACAAAGGGAAGCCCTTAATAGTGCAGACCCGTCATTCGTTTGGTAATGACTTCATGAATTCACTTTGACAAAAGAATTCATCTGACATGTCCAGGGTTGCCAAGCGACGACTAGAGGAACATTTTGAGGTCGACTTGCGCTGTTGGCGTCGCTTCACACTACGTGATGAAGTAGCGCTAGAAGAAGCTTATCAGAATGGCATTCATAAAGATATTCCTGTGGAACAAGGGAGGTGCGACGGACCTAATTTGAATCTTACTAGCATCAACCTAAAGATATTCTTTCTACTGCGAGATACACGGTAAACCTCGAGACCATGACGCTGCGCTGTGTGTACTGGGAGGAGCCCGACTGGCCAGTGATGCGGTCATCGTGGTTCTGGCGGCCGGACCATGGCACCGACCTTGGCATTGAAATCATCAACAACAGCTGGACCAACACTGTGAGACACTTAACCGACCGCTTACGGTCGTACCCCACCACAGGATGCCACGCCAACGGCCCTTCCTCCCCTCCCTGTAGAGCCCTACCTTTGCCCCTTCGGACCGTCCGACTGTGCCCTGCTGGAGGGTCGGCGAGTGTATACTTATGTCGTACATCGCCTCGTATCACTTCAGGAGCCCTTGAGGAAATCCGTGAGGACCTGGAGTCGGGCCCGATTGACTGCGAACTAGAAGATACTCCTCAACACTCAAGTGAGCCAAGCTGGAAAGTCTCCCCGTTAGTCCCTGGTGTTATACAAGATTCGATCGTTCAATTTACTGTGAAGAAGATGAATACTAAATCCGCAAGTTCGAATGCCTCTCCGTCTCCCTCTCCTAAGGAAGCTAATCCCGATGATGTCATTGAGTATGCCCTGTATAATACAGCCAGCAAATTCAAATTGAAAGTAGCCATCGGTTATAGCGCTCCACTGAATGATCAGTGTAGGTCTACCGAGGGTATTCAGTAAAGGAGGAGCCCCCGCCAGACGAGGATATACCAAAGGTCGATTTTTAGGGGTTTACTGCTGCCATTGCAGTGTGGGAAAATGTGCACATGGTCGACTACGTGCGTTGATTACAGAAATTTTAAAAAAATATCATTGGTTTTTGTACACTTATACGCGTGGTAACTCCTATAATTAGTGGAGAAACTCCTAAACTCAGCTGAGGAAAGCAAACATATATTCCAATTTTGGTCTCGGCTCAGGACTCCCCCGTGTGGCTGTGCTTCTTGATACACGGTATAGGGGAGATGCTCTATAACCGTAGACATGTGCCGACGGTCGGGGCCCCGAGGTGGGGCGAAAAAGGTCAGCAACTCAGAGAACCGCTCTCAGATGCCGGTCGCATTGTTGGCGTTACCGGCACCTATTCGGGCAGAAACTACGAGAGGGTTATATGACTGATACCCCTGCAGGAGTCCCCGCTAGAATAGAGGTCAAACCCTTCCGCTCCGCTCGAGAGGGAGACGATTGCGTCGCAGGTTATCCCGATCGAATGGGGTCTTAGTGTCCACGACTCGGCACTCGATACGCGACTTGAAAGTGTTACTCTGACATCCTGTGGGGCGGTGAGGAGGGGGTGGTCTTGCTACTGTGCTTGAACCCACCGACAGGTCCGTACATTTGCTAACTTGGCGATTTCTGATGCATTTTTATACAGCCAGCCAACACGGAGAGAAACCATCCTCAAATACGTCGCTACTAAAGTGAGGAGTATTCGAGCGTTCGTATAAGCGGCTGGCAGATGCAAGAGAAATACCATCTTTTCTGCACGAACAACCCGGGTTTCCATGAGGACGTCCTCTCTGGTCGAAGTGCCGTGTGCATACTTGGACACTCTTTAGGTCAGTTAGTAGTAGTAGTAGTAGTAGTAGTAGTAGTAGTAGTAGTAGTAGTAGTAGTAGTGGTAGTAGTAGTAGTAGTGGTAGTAGTAAGACTGCATGCAGTGGGTCTACCAGGCTCAGTGGTAGCGTTCGACTTGCTCTCACGTCAACTACTGGTCGAACCACCAGAGGATGCTTCCATCGATACGTCAATTGCCACTGCCAAGGAGCCTTCGACCCCTGCGCCAGGGAGCTCAAGCCCTGCTGTAAGCCTAGGATTAGTCGAACTGACATAAGACCAAGTCTTAGGCGGACGAAGAATTCCAGTTGCCCTTCTGTCCACGAGTGTTGTTCCTCCTTGGCTCGCCACTCGGCCTCTTCCTTACCATACGGAGTGAAGTCATGCCCACCGGGGCCCTCCCAACCTGCCGACGAGTATTCAACATCTTCCACCCCAACGACTGTGTGGCGTACCGGCTGGAGCCCCTTGTTGCCCCTGTCCGTCCCTGCTCGTGAGTAGAGGCACCATTGCTGCTGTCCTCAGGAGCTCAATGGAATACCACCGATGTACATACCACACCGAGGGGGCCACCGGCTTCATGTGGCTGTAAGTCGTTGGCACTGTCATTGTAAGGAACTCATCTGCAGGTGAGGCGACTGCATTCTGACGTGGGGTCAGCTTTCAGTAGTGTTGGTAGCACTATCTCGAGTTGGTTCGGACAGCCAACACAAGAACAGGTAAGGGAACACATCGTCGAGGGTCGCCTTGTAACATCCAGGTGGCCGAACAACACCGAAAAAGCAAGATAGAGTCGGCCCTGAAAGACTCCATCCCTTCGGTCAAACTCAACCAAGGTATGCCATTCATTATCGTCTTCATCTCACTCTTGACCAGGCCGCCGCATCGACTGGGTTATCCAGGAGTCGGTGACCGAGGCTGCCTCTGAGCTCTGGTCGGCATTCGGGAGCCATTTTTCGTATTGGAGACATGAAGACGTGGTTTCCTTCGTCGTAGCCCAGTTGGTGTGGTGCGATAAGGATGATAAGCAATGGCGTGATAAAAAGGATAATTTCTTCTGACTACATTGGTCAACTCTTGTGTACTGAGTACGCTATTGGAAAATGAGGATCCACCCGAAATGCTACCAAGGTAGATGACAACTTTTTTCCATTCTACCTGCCTCACCCGCCGCAGAGGAAATTATATCCAAATTGAGTGAAGACTACTTTTCCCTTACGGCCTCAGCGGTTGGGCTCATTCTTCTTCGGTCAGGGAATAGGGTGACCTCTTCAACTGCACATGCGTGCGATTCCCCCACGGTCTCGGGTGTTGTACCTCGTCATACAACTGTATCGTCCAAAACGTACCCAGTTAGTGTCTTTCGTTCGTTCTTGTGAAAACCAAGCCCCGTATTATTGAGCT
Source organism: Perkinsus marinus ATCC 50983 (assembly GCF_000006405.1). NCBI lineage: Eukaryota > Perkinsozoa > Perkinsida > Perkinsidae > Perkinsus > Perkinsus marinus. Next base: position 63,079 of record NW_003213081.1, read on the forward strand.
CAGTATCGAACTGCATCGAATACTGTTTGTTCCATCGGTCCTTTAATACCACACCACTTTCACTACGCAATACAGATGCTACTACTTAAGACACGTAGTTGACGAGTTAAACATGCACACTTGGAAAAGTACCAAAAAACAGCTTCAATTGACTCAGAAGGTATCCTCCTGTGCCTTCGCCTTTCTACTCCTCCACTTCAAAGCCTCGAGGAATGCATCCGGGTTGTTGTGCGGATCGAACTGCCATATATGTTCCGGCTTGACGTCCTCCGCTGTAAAGCACTTCATCTTCTCAAGACCACACGCACCGAAACACTGACTTGCGCCCAAGATACCGTTCACCACTCGATTCACAGTCCGAGGCAGACGAGTCCCGTTCGAGAGTAGTTCAATTCCAACCAAGCCGATGACTGGTCGAACCACCCACTGTAGAGCTAACGTGAATACGTACCACAGGTGACCAAATGCTTGTGGATAGAGCAATCCTACGATGGTCAAAACGACCAGGATTGACATCAACTTTAGTGTTTCGGAATAGTCGCTCTCCCACTGCACAATACGCGTGTACTCGGTGGTGATTCTGATCCATTTCGACATCTTCCTCTGGAGGAATCTTACTCCCTCCTGAGTATTCTTCGGTGCAAACTTCGAGCAGAAGAAGAGGAAGCCCAACCCCTTGGAGCCTTGAAACTCCGGCAGAGGGTCGGCATTGTCGTCAACATCCTCCACCTCATCATCAGTCGAATCCTCAGATTCAGTGGCGGACCAATCTTCACACTGGTCGCCCAAACCAACGACATTGGCAGTCCCACGCCCCAAGGCAATGCCAGTGTTCACCGCCCCCGCGCCAACTGCCGCTACCTACGGACAACAAAAGAGGCGGAGCGAAGCAGATGATTTCCCTACAGCTCCTGCAACACCACCTACTGTGCCTCTAACCAGACCAGTGATGCCAAGAGCCGTACCTAGAGGAAAGTGTGTATTCCTGGAATAATAGGAGGGCACACCTTTAATGAGGCCCTTGGCACCATCCTGTTGGAGGCCTCGTACTGGACTGGCAAACACACCAACAACGCCCGAGGTGATCTTCCCACCCGCCTGAGGTCAACCCTATGAGGTTCATCGACGTGCCTTTATTGACCTTCGTAAAGCCGTGTACAGCTCCCGTGGCGAGATTGCGATGTTTCCTATTCTGTTTGAGGATGTTCTTTTGCCTTTTCTTCTCTTTCAAGCCAGCCGGCTTGGTGAACCCAGGCTGTTCATAAAGGTCATCGATAACACCTACCACCCAGGATCTGTATCAAGTTTTGGAGACCATGACTAGCAGCATCACGTCGACTCGTCCTTATCTTTTTCTTTTTCTCTGCCACTATCGTTGGGAGCGTCTAAGGCAGCTACTACTACTACCTCCATGAGTACCTCTCGGCCTCACCTCACTGAGGGCCTGCACCATCGCGGCGGCCTCTGCCTGTCCACCTCCCCTATTGCCCGCCAGGCACCCCAGCCTGCCCCGGGCCTTAGTGCGGTAGTAGCTCCTGAATGAAAGCAAGTGACGCGTACCCTTCGTAAGGTACTGTCGTACTTGGTAAGAATAGCGACGAGTAAGAGCGTCACCATGCCGAACCACCGGTCCCCCGGCAGCCAACGACAGAGGGCTAGCCAGATCAGCATGGGGACGACGGACACTCTGAAGAGGAAGGGCCATACCCTCGGGACCATCAGGATAGGCATACCTCAGACACGTGGGGTCCCATCGGCCGACTTTCTTAAAATCAAAGAAGGCGCTGATGTGAGATGCATGATCACCCGGTAAGACCATACCCTGCCTCACTCCCGTAAGCCCTTATCCCACAACAGTTCCTTGATCCTCATCGCAGAGGTATACACATTAGCGGGGTTGTATCTGATGCCATTCGCAGTTCTCTTGTATCAAGACTATGCTACTTCGGGAGGTGCCTCAGCTTCTCTGGTGGTGTGGCGAAGTTGGCACAAATCTGATCGATTTTCGAGAGGTAGTCGACACGTATCGACAACTTGATCCTCCCACAATACAGTCCATCTGAGCAGCAGCCTCAATGACAGAGACAGCCGGCCCCCGAGGTATATGACCATATGCCTCGCTGGGTTCAAGGTGGAACCAGCCCTGAACGGTGTGGCCAGGGACGGCCTTGCGTATCGGTAGGAGCACCTACAGTGGGGGTGCCCAAGACCGGGAGGGCCAGCCGCTCACTTCCCCAAGGACCTCATCTTCTCCCAACATGTTCAAGGCCGATCGTCTCAACATTACTCTGACTCGTAGGACAGTGACAGGATGGTAAACGTGCAATACGAATGCTTCATTGCAGAGGTAGCCCTCAAGGGACTTCTTGTATCGCATCAGTCGGGCCGTTCGACCAGCCCTGGATAGACGCATCACTACCATGGGGTAGAACCCGCCCGACCACCACTACTACCTGCGCCTCCTCCCACCTGAGCATGCCATGTGGAGTAGCAGGTACGGTCTGACTCCACCCAAGATGCCCCGGGGAACCCCCTTCAGAGAGAAAGCCTAATCGACTTCAATCTCCACCGTCGTCGGGGTTAGTCACGCCACTACGTTGAGTGTTATAGCCCCACATGGTCCGTTCTCTTCGAATACCGAAGCGGGTTTCCTAGGTCCTAGTATTGCCGTAAGCCTGTTGAAGTCTCTCTCCCCTGGCTCTAGCCCATCGAAAGTAGAGGTATAGTGATGTACATGGGTCAACCACAATCGTTTGGTGTCAAAAGCAGAGGAAGGTGGAGGGCTGGCGGCAGCATCTACAATAACATGTTGGGTTGTTTCGGACGAGGGATCAGTACTCAGCCGAGCCTGGAAGTTCTGCCGGGTGTCCACTTCCCACTGAATCGTCTCTGGAGGGTTGGTGATGGTAAGAGGGTCGTCGACCTCCGGCGGGGTTGGTGGTCTTTCGCCCCTTTGGGCCTTTTTCTTGCCAAATAGAAACCTCTTTTCGGGTCTATCTTCATCATGCTTCTCTTTCCAATCACCAAGCCAATCTTTCAACGCCTTGCCACGTTTGATGTTCCCTATCAGAAACTTTACGGCTAGTCGACATGCCCATAAGGGGGGAAACTCTACCCCCAATATAAGTCAAAACTTCCTTAATCTCACCTTTAGCGACGGCGGCTTCCACAACGTCTATTTCGACCGCCTCTGGGGAGGGCTGGGTAGCCATGGTAAATGAGGCGGAGCGAAGCAGTCCTACTAGAGGCAAGCTGCTGGATTGATGAACTCAAGTGTGGTAGTAGGAAAGGGAGGAGATGTGGACTGCTGCTGCTGGTGGTGGTAGTGGCCTTCACTGGATTTTGAGGACCTCTATCTCGAAATTCAAGGTACCGTTGGGAGGGATGCCCCAAGCTGACAGGAGGGGGCTTTCGGAAGGCCACAGGAGAAGGCTTACCAGGGAAGCCCTGGGCACCATAGCCCTCATTGGCCGGTATGACCAACTGCCTTACCTCACCTAGTTGCATACCCAAGACCTGCTAGTATAGTAGAGAGGGAGACGACCAACTGAGCAGGGCCACCTACCCCTTGGTCCCAACCGGTGATGACTTTGCCCATACCACTCTGGTAAGTGAAGGGCTGCTGACCTGATGACCAAGTACGATTAGCCTACTCGACGACCCTTACCCGCGTCCTTGGTGGACCAGAATTTCTTGCCAGTCTCCTGGACACTACCAGTAGCATGCACGGTGACCTGAGGGTATGGATGGACGATGATAGGGTTGAGTAGTAGTTGTACAGTATTGCCCTTTTGGACCGTGGCACCAGAGCCAGCCTTGAGGATGTTGTAGACAGTCTTATATCCCGGGATGGGCTGCATGATTCAAAATAAATTAATCGTTATACTGCGAGGTATGAGACTGATGGGTTCGCAGAAAATCGATTACTAGGGCGTGCGCGATATACCTAAAGTTCTTGTGGGATGTGAACTCAGTATAATGTCCCGTTCAACGAGAGGTACACCACTGATGGACGGTTGTGATCCTTCCCGCAAAATCTATTCCGTCAATGGAGTGATCTAGATGCCCCGAAGGGCTTGTCAAGGTTGGCGTCGACTTTGGATATACCGACGGCGGGCAGGAGTTGCTATTGGAGGGTTTGTGGGAGCAGAGGGTGAGATAAAAGAGGATCTCTTCGGACAGTACAGGTGGTGACGAGGCCTATATAGATTCGTTATGTGGGATGTAGTATGCTAGGATTGAACCTGGATCGTTTGATTGAAGGATTGACAAGCACGTCGCAGAACCAATGTGCCAATTGGTCACATAGGTTGTGGCCTATGGTGGTGGAGTTGTCACGGCTCTCCCCTGCACCCATGACATCCTCCTCCCGTCGCCTCTGATGGTCGAGTCTGGATAGCCGTCAATCTAGGATGTTCACTATGCGAGTTGAGGATGATGATAACTGACCACACCCTGTACCCTGCCACTGCACGGCCTTATAACCGGAAATAGAGGTTTCACACTGCGTTGTCGTCGGTGTTTGAATATCGGGGCGGCGGGGATGGTTTTACACTTTTTCTATCAGTTTCTTCTTCTTCAACTCTTCTACGTCTTCCCCTCTTACTATGGCTGACGGCTGGCCCGCAAGTGCAGTGTTCAACTCCCAAGCCCCGGGATACGCCTTCGATGATATCATCCTAATGCCGGGCCATATCTCCTTTGGTGTGGAGACTGTTGAGCTTGCTGGTCGCATCTCTAAGGATATCACTGTAGGCTGCCATCATGGGGGTAATTTCGTGGCGCGTGACGGTTGTCTGGACCTCAGCTCCGAACTCCCATCATCAGCAGTCCTATGGATACCGTGACTGAGGCTAAGATGGCGATCGCCATGGCTCTTCTTGGGTAGGGTATAGTTCTCTTAGGTAGGGGTATATCCTCCTCCTTTTAGGGGTATGGGCGTCATCCACGGTAATATGACCACAGATGCACAAGTCCAGGAGATCCTCAAGGTGCCCTCCCCCCTCGACTGCCGGGTGCACGGGGCCTTACTTTGGGTTTCAGGTCAAGCGCTATGAGAACGGCTTCATTATGGATCCCTATGTGCTCGGGCCTAACAATACTGTGGCGGATGTTGACGAGATCAGGAGGGTAATTTCGTGGCGCAGTGACGGTTTGTCCCAGCTGGAGAGTGATCACCTTCTTATAGGTAGAGGGTTTCTCCTCTGTCCCGATCACCCAAAACGGTCGGATGGGCGGCAAGCTGTTGGGGATAGTGACTAGTCGCGATATTGATTTCGTGGATGACCGTCAGACTTTGCTGAAGGACGTCATGACTCAAGCCAAGGACTTGGTAGGGAGAGGTCTATTGGTAGGAGGGGTAGTTGAGAATTGTAGGTGGTCGGAAGTGAACCCATCTCGTTGAATGAGGCGAATTCGAAGCTGCAAGATGCGAAGGTTGGTAAGCTGCCCATCATCAACAGTGATTGGGAACTGGTGGCACTCATCTCAAGGGAGGACTTGAAAAAGAATAAGTAATTTCATGGCGCGCGGTCACGTAAAAGTGATGGTTGTTGTCAGGGACTACCCGAACGCGTCCAAGGATAAGAATAAGCAGTTGATTGTTGGTGCTGCTGTACCGGTAGGTTCTTGTCGGTCGTCCTTTTCAAGAGGATCTGCCGCCCCCCCCCTGTAGATCCTCCCTAACATGGAACTATCATCCCTCGAGGAGAGGTGTCGCCTATTGATAGAGGCCGGCGTGGACCTCCTCGTCCTCGACTCACCCGATGGGGACTCCTCTGTACAAGTGGAGTTGCTGAAGTGTTTGAGGGCCAAGTAAAGCTGTAATAAATTGTCATCTCATACCACTCCTTCCTCAACAGGCACGAGAATGTGAATATTATGGCTGGCAACGTGGTGTCGGTCAGACAGGCCAAGAGCCTTATCGATGCTGGTAGGGATGGCCCTTCCCCCTCTTCCCCCCTCTACCCTACTCTTTAGGTGCCGACTCCCTCCGTGTGGGCATGGGATCCTCCTCTGTTGGTATTGGAGCGAGCATCACCGCGGTCGGCCGTGCCCAGGCTAGTGCCGTGTACCGCGTCGGCAAGTTTGCCCGTGATTATGCTAATGTAAGCTGATCTAACTTCATGAGGAAGGGGGGATGGTGGTGATGGTTTAGGTGCCGGTGGTAGCGGATGGGGGTATACAGAACTCGGGGCACATTATGAAGGCCCTTAGTTTGGGGGCTAGTGCGGCTATGATGGGAAGTGGCTTGGCTGCTACCGATGAGGCCCCAGGTGGGGGATGGGCGCCATGTGTCTGCGTGCAGATGTGATACGTGATTGCAGGTGATTATTATTATTCTGATGGAGTTCGTGTGAAGACCTACAGGGGGATGCACTCTTTCAATGCTGTTCGCGAATGTTTCACGAATGCTGGAAAGGATGTTAGCCGGTTGGATAGACCCTTCGCCGCTCAAGGTAGAGGTCTCAGGTTCGATCCCCACAGCTGTCATTTTTCCATCGGCAGGTGTGCAAGCAGCTGTTGTTGACAAGGGCTCGGTGAACTCTCTCGTCCCTTACCTCATCCAAGGCTGCCGCCATGGCTTCCAGGATCTCGGGGTCCAGTCGGTCGCTCAGCTGCATCAACAGCTCGATGATGGTACCGTAAATCCGCCAAGTCACAGCTCACCCCGTCACTTCCTTCAGGCTTCCTCCGTATGGAAGTCCGGTCGGGCTCGGCTATCAAAGAAGGAGGAGTCCACGACCTAGTCCGCCTCCCTGCGGGTGCTGGTGCTGGCATGGGCCGCCGTGGACAGGGCAGGAACTGATCTTCATCATCATTATCATTGTTGCTGCTGCTGCTTTCCATAACTACGTCTCAAGACACTAGTATAGGACCCTTGTGTGTGGATCAATAGGAGAGGGAGGGGGTGTTGGGGAAGGCAGTTGAGTTGGACATGCCACGAGGATTGGGCGCGGCATCACGGCAGCATGCTGGCTCGACAGGAGTAGTAGCAGTAGGGAATCGGGCAGGAGGCCGTAGTGGAAGCTATGACCCTGATGATGGTAGCAGGAGGTGGAGTGGTGATGGCCTCATCCATCGCCTTAGGGATGACGCCCTTGGTGTGGGAGAGCGCTATGGTCCCTCTATACGAGGAGTATATTGACGTTTGCTGTAGTATGTACTTTGATGGTGGCTCGTCCCAGGGGGTCACTGTAGATGGCCTGAGGGGATACTTTAGGTAAGGACCTAGGCCTGGTGCTAGGGGGTGGTATTGTCCATGTTAGGAGGTTGATCGAAAGAGAGCGCGCGCGCCCAGCCAAGCCGGCTCCGCTCGAGGCCATTCCTAAGGAGGCTATGACGAAGGAAGGGGGTACTGGTATAGTGGATGGAGAGGTGAGGAAGGAGACCCTACTGGCTGAGGTGGAGTCGTGCACTGGAGGGCTGCTCACGTCTAGGTTGAGGAAACGCCAGGCTATTGATCTGTAAGGATGGGGGGGTTGCCCTAGGGGGTCAGTGTCGTTGTAGATGGGGTCCTCTCGATGCCGCATTGTTCCTGGCTGGCTTGTCACGGTATGGTCGTAATTGGCATAGGATTGGGAACCTCACTGAGGGGAGGAAAGATGCGAAGGATGTTGCTGATATGTGCGCTGGTCTTTACTGGGCTATTTCGCGCGCGGCACGAAATTGTCAGGTATTATTGTGCCTTGAAGTCGGCGAAAAAGACGAAGTCGTTGTGGAAGCGGTATGCGTGTATTCGCGACACGACGGCAGGGGCTCCTCCCAATCGGTCTATATCCTCTTGATTTCGTCGACCTCCTCCAGAGTTGAGTTGGCGCACAGGGAAGGATATGTCTCAAGTAGTCTCAGCCTTGTGATGGATTTCTCACCGGCCCGACCAGATCTCTCGTCTCTGGTGAGCTGCCGTACCCTGGGTGCAGCTACTGAGTATTCCTCTACGACAGGTTGACCGCAGTTCAGGGGAGTCTGTAGGGATGGATAACCATCATGGCAGAGACTATGGGGGAGGGGTGGGTGATGGAGGTTCACTAGGAGGAGGATTGCTTCCTTTCTGGCAGACCTCTGGTGGAGGGGTAAAGGGCATATCCCTAACCCCTCAGGGAGGGGGGTCTTCGGAGGGTTGGGGTAGTAGTAGCAGCAAGAGGCGTAGTCCACTACTGGGGGAGTCCCCGAGTAGTCCGATGAACATGTCAATAGTGGTGAAGTGTAGAATGATGATGGAGGAGATGTCGGTAGAGTTGCAGGAGATGAAGGATTCTAAGTGAGGACGGCTGAGGGCTTCGACTACTAAGGACTCGAATTTTCCGTGATTTTTCCACATTTTGGCCTCAGAAAGGACTCGGAATTTTTCCGTAATTTTCTTTCATATTTTCGTCTTGAAAATGTCTGTGAAGAAATTAGTGATTTTTGGTTGACAGGTTGAATAGTGAGGATTCGTGAGGTCCCTCATCGACCTCAGGTGCGAGCTAGAGAGGAAGGTCAGAGCAATGGAGATAGAGTGTGCTAATCTACGAGAGGACTATCAGAAGGAGTTCCATCGGCGACGAGAACTACAGAGCGAATTACAAGAAGCAGAGATAGTCAAGGGGGATCTCGAGGTGAAGATGTCGCGTTTGGCATGCAGGCGACCCGGGTTCTATTCCCTCATTCGTCAGTTTTTCCACTGAGGTTGCTCTTCTACGCTTGTTCTCTCAGGCCCAGAACGCTTCTCTCCATCGTAAACTACAGCTCGTCGAATCGAGAGCATCGGAGAACGAAAAGCAATGCGAAGAGGTCAGGGAAGAGCTGAAGGAAGTCACCGCTAGGTTGGGGGGGGCGGCTGCTGCTGCTGCTGCTGCTGACCTTGGGGGTTGATAGTGCATGGTAGGCTATCGGAGGCGACTACGGCTAAGTCGCGGGCCGAGGAGGAGATAAGGGCCTTGAAGAAAGAACTGTGTGAAACGGGAGATCGCCTAGTGGAAATTGAGGAGGTCCGCTGCAAGGACCTGGTAGTAGTGGTGGATTGCCGTTGAGGAAATGCAAGAGTGCAAGATTTAGGAAGACTACCGAGGGCAGTTGATGGAGGCAGAGCGGCAATGGCGAGAAGAACTAGATGCGAAGTATGAGGAGATTGCTCAGTTGACGGACACTTTGAGTGAGACGACTGATGCTCTCGAGGCCCAGCGGGTGGAAAACGGTAGGGGTGGGGGAGGGGGAGGGGGGGATGTTGTTGCTGGCAGAGGTGCTTACGGAGAGGAAGGGCAGGGATGATGATGAGTATGCGAATGAGGCTAGGCAGTTACAACACCATATAAGGATCCTCGAGGGGGAGGTAGGAGCAGTACACTGGGGGGAGGGAGGGGGGGAGGAGTCCATGGTAGTTGAAATCATCATCGCAGTCGGCAAGGCTTGTGGCGGAGAACGAGAGGGATAATGCGGTGTTTGCTAGGGAGCAGGTGGGTGCGCACGGAGAAGGATATTTTATATGTAATACTGGGGTCGTCAGGCGTTGGAGGTTGAGGCTAGTCTGAGGAAGGAGTTTAATGATAAGTTGGGGCAACAGAAGGAGAAGTACAAGCGGAAGGTGTGTTGGAGGGGTGAGGGTGGCGACTATGGTGGTGGTCAGATACACGAATTGGAGGAGGAGTTGCGGAAAAGGAAGGAATATGAGGCTCGCATTAAGGAGCTGCTCAAGACTGAGGTGCGTATCTTAGGTTCATCATGCTTGGATACGGATTAGGTCCGATGGAGATCTGCTTGTCTTTAGACTAGCCTCCTCCGCCGTATGAACGATGCGAAGGCCCTCTCGGAGGACCCCTGCGTTGTCGTCACCGCCAGCAGCCCTCGGTGTCACCATGGTCATCGATTCCGAGACTGTTGCATTCATCGCCAGGGTGTTGTCGAAGTGTAATAGTGTTATGCAGTTAGCGCTCGCCCTGGTGATCGATTTGGGTTAGATCTCCTCGGCCTCGTTCGCCGACCTGTCTAGCAGTGGTAGAGGAGTGTCCGAATGCATCGGCCGCCCGGTATGTGGAGGAGCAGATGAGGAAGGTTGAGAGGAGAATTCTATTGGGTGACGAAAGCCTTTGGAGTGATCCTCTTGAGAGGTTGTTGGTAGGTTTGAAGCACCGTAGGGCGAGGAGTAGTAGTCGTGGTGGTGGACGATATGACTCATCAGGGAGGGGCCGACTACAGAAAGAATGTTCATGTTAATTCAACATCATCGTGGCTGCCATATTTTGTATGCTACTATTCAAGGGTGGTGTTGGCGGGAAAGAATTTTTTTCATTTTCCAGCAGTTTAAATGCCCTCGGAAAATTGTGAGAAGTCGCCGACGACGTTGGCCTATAAGGCCTCTTACGCCGTGTTAGGAGCGCTCTTTGTGGTCACCAACTTTGTTATAATCCCAAGCAACCTGCAGATGATATTGTAGGGGTATCTTAGGTTCATGCGAGAAAGATTCAGATTAGGTCCTCTGTAGGTACACGGCTCCTATTATGTGTATTGCTTGCCATCAAAGCCTCAAACTTAACAACACCAGTAAGAACAACAACATTTTCATCGAGATTTGACTTATAGATGCTGATGGGAAGAAGGAGGATATTGATTCCGTGTCACACAAGGATGCGATGATGTTCCCTGTTGTCGGGAGTGTAGCTCTGCTCAGTCTGTAAGTGGCGACTTCATGTGGACGTTAATTGCATTGGCGTCCCGGTAGGTATTTAGCGTATAAGCTGGTGTCTCCATATTTGATGAACCTGCTCCTCACCGGCTACTTGGGGATGTTGGGTAGCTCGGATTAATCACATGTCGCCGATTTTGTGTTAGGCGTGGGGGCTCTGGCGGAGACGGTGAAGCCTCTTGTGGACAGTTGCCTTCCAGAGGATGTCACTAAAAACAGGTATGTCGACGATCTCAAACTGTCAAGTAGGGTTTGACATGAAATGGATCAATGAGCGTTCTTTATAATACTTTACTTAACGATTATATATACCAATGAATATGTGGACGTCCTTTCTTTCGCACGGTTGGCGATGTGCTATGATGAGCGCCAGAGCTTTAAGACGAAGAGGCGGAGCTCAGATTACCCGAAACAGTCGCGGGTTCGATTCCCGGTACTGCTGTTTTGTTAATATTCACGGCGTGCAACAGTGTTGGCCACTACACGATACAGGGTGGTGATGAGGGTATTTTCTAATGGTACATGCACTAAGCTCTTCCGAACGGTATGTGCCTCGAGAGATCCCCTGGTGTAGTCGTAGGGAAATAGTTAAAACGAACTCGAACATGTGTGAATTCGATAAGTGAATTCGGAAAATGTGCGCCATTTTCCGAGATCAATGAAAGTCGATCTGAAACATATATTGCACTAACACTGTAAGTGTTGCTATGTTATCTGATGAAAGTAACATTTCGAGACTGTGATAGCGACAAGTTGTTCGGACTACAATACGCACATTCTTCACACTTGCATATCAAAACCCAGACTTGGTAGTTTCAAGTGCGTCTCATCAGCGATGATAGCCCCCCCACCACCACGTGTCAGATTTCACATCCGCTTCACGATGCCGGCTTTACTGATGAAAGTGTTCGCGGAGAAGGCCGATGAAGATCCGAACGTCGAGCTCAATTTCAGCTATTCCCATGTAGGGTGTCCTGAGGATACTATCCTCATTCGTATCTTACCCACTTGAACCTAAGATACTCGTCTATGGAATATCAGCAGTCCTGGGGGGTTATTTTGCTTGGACTAAGCAGTTCACCATCCATAACATGTTTGGTACGCCCGTAGTGGTCCCGCATGGTCAGCCGTTCGCCTCAGGAGTTTCCTTTTGCATTCAAGCGATTCGTCTAATCTCCCTCCACAAGTTCTCGGTCGCCTTCATCCTCCTCGCTGGTTTATTTGTTTACGACATTTTCTGGGTAGGGCGTTGTGTGGTTGAGGATGTCGTGACTATTGTTGTTGTAGGTGTTCGGCACTGAAGTGATGGTGTTCGTGGCGAAGTCATTCGATGCACCTGCGAAGATAATCTTCCCTCTCTCATTTGATCCGTGGAAGCAGGGAATTCTCGGTCTCGGCGACATCGTCGTACCGGGTATATTCATAAGTCTCAATATGAGGTCACCTTCGTATTGGGTTATTGACCTAATGATTTTATCATCGGCAGGTTCGATTATCATCAGGATCAAGTGAAGAATAAAAGGCCAGCTGAAAGGGATGTGGACATACATCGTCCTTTCCCGAAGCCGTACGCATCACATTATTGTGTTGTTGATTGCATCACTGTAGATACTACCACAACGTATTGATCGCCTACCTCCTGGGCCTCCTCACCACGGGCATCATCATGCAGGTGAGTCTGTTGCTATTCTTCGCATGTATGAAATGTTGTTCGTAGGTTTTCAACGCGGCCCAGCCAGCTTTACTCTACCTCGTTCCTTTTACTGTAGTCGCTGCCTTATCGACGGCATACAGTCGAGGTCGGTGGGAGGCTGATTTCCCTCTCAAAGAGTTGTTGGTGTTCAGGTGAATTGAAAGATATGATGGAGTACACAGAGGGGGAGGAGAAGCAAGAGGAAGAGAGGAAAAAGGAAAAGTGAATTTTTTCGACCTGCTTGATGGCAGTTCGCGATTTTCTTGTTTTTTGAAGAAATCACTCACCTGTTGCGTTTGGTCGCAAGATGAATGTCGACTATTACAACGCTGTACCCTACGTGGCGGGGAAATTCCAGGGCTTGTGGCTGAGTTCACCCAAGCACGAGAAAGGGCCATCGCTCCACATTGCCACTTGCATTAGCACTGGTGCTTCGAAAAAGCGTGCATTCCAACCTTTGGTGACTGCGAGACATGTGCGACAGTTGAGTCTGCTGCTAGGCTTGGCGGTTCTCTCGAAAGCATACGGACGGTCGCCTCCATTTAGACTCAATACTGTTGATGATTCTGTCATACATTCGATGGGAAAAGCTCATTCAACTGCCGTCGGCGAACTTATTAAGGGATTATTCCCAGTCGACGGCGATCTCAACTCAGATAACACAACATCCACAAATCGGGAGACACAGGGGTTGGGGTAGATCAACCGAATCATCAGGAACTCTTCTCGCTCTCACTTGGTGACACCAACGGTGACTCTGTGAAATCTCCGCTGTCGATGCCTGGTTTACTACCTGATACCGACAATCCATCGAGGATCGAACTAAACTACGGGTCACTCAGAAAGGTTGCGGTCATTGATTTGGTTCCCACCAGTAGAAGCAGTCGTCCCATCAGTCGTAGAGGCTGCACGACGCAGTGCTGATCTTCGGTAGAGTACAACCCCACCTAAAGTTGTGGAAATGAAGACCAATAGGAAGGCTCACGATGGCTGTACCGATGATCATTCTGAGGAGGACTGACAGGACCAGTACCCAGCATACGTTGGATTGGAGATGCTCAGGAGATGCTATTGCCTGGCCGAATACCCACAGACCCGCAGCGTTGCCCATCTGAGAGGGAACTCGTCGGTGGGCAGCGAGAGTCGACCCATGACTCACCGTGAACACAGCCAAGAGATTGGCTATAAACTTCCCTCGTTGATTCGCTGGGAGGACCTGTCATGGATGAGGGCAGACACAACTCCAACTGTTCCTACCATTTGCTGGAGAGAGTTGAAGAATATCGTAAACTGATTGTTGGCTGCAATGACCAACACCCAGAGGGTCGACAACAGTACAGCGTAGGCGGTGCCAGTGGGGAAGAGTGGATAGACCTAAGGGGAAGGAGGTGGATTCACGAGGTCACCGAGGAGATCGATAAAAGGCGGCGACATTCCACGGTTCCCAATAGGTGCGGACAACAATAACGAGAAGAGCTGACCATGACGCAGAAGATTGAGAGCATCCCCGTGGTGATCTGTGCAGTGATACCCGATACCAGACCTGTGAAGGCAGCAAATCGATGGTGACACTATTAAGCGGTCATTACCAGCGTATGGATCGCTACTGAAGAGGAAGGCGCTGGCGTTGGACAGAATTGGGCCGATCACGCCGCCCAACGACACCTAAAATAGTACACTCAGTTGAGCCTTAAGAGACGACTACAGTGCACCCACTACGCAAACTGTGTTTGATTTTTTGGAGTGGATGATGCTGGACCAATATCGTTCTCTCGAAAATTCCGAAGGCGTGAATCACGCCACGCTGGTAAATAGGATGCCAGACCACGTCACGTGATCTGGCATCATATTTTCCAGCCTGCCATTTCTAATCAATTGCCGTTTACAATGGACACTCCAAGCATCGTAGGTATACCCGCCGACCCACCAGGCTTGCTAAACTCCTCCAGTTCACAGGATCCATCTGCCTCAACATCACCGGTATAGCTGCTGTTTGGAATGGATAAACGAACACGTTGGTGAGGAGCGTATTGAGAACAAGTACCTGAGAGTAGCCTTCCACAATGCGTCAGCATATCGCGCGCGCCCTAGTGATCGATATGATAGAACGCTCGAGAGTTGAACTCACTCCGAGTCTGGGATCTCCCAAGGACTTCACTCCCTCAAACAACTGCCTCAGAAGGCCTGGCCTTTGGCCTCCCATCTCTTTGCTGCTTCCACTGGGAGATTCTAATACGCGTAAGGTGGTGCAAGGGTGATAGTGCCGACTTACCGTCCACTTGCACTGACGATTTCACTGTCACTACGAGAAGGTAGAAAGCAATACTGACATAGACTGATGCCGAAAAACCAAAGTACCTAAGGTTGATATAAATGATGCCTCTCCCGGGAAATTTTACATCATGAAAAATCCAACAGCGAACGGTGTGAGGTAGCGGCCTATCTTATCACCAGTCAGCTCGAACGAGTTCACCATAGGGAGCTCCGAGCGGGACCGGACGACCTGGGAGGAGGCGTTGAGGAAATGCAAGATGAGCAAGATTTGCCAAGTTGCCTTACTAATGGTGGTAGACTTTTGCCGATGGGACCCGAGAATGCCATGACTACTCCGAGGGCGATGTTGGCTACTGTTAAGAACTGTAGAACATTCTGCGAACCTAAACCGAGGGAAAGAATCGACCCGGCGACCTACAGCGTGGGAGTCTAACACATTGCCCACTACACCATGTGAGACACGCTCACCTGTCCAAATAGTCATCACCATGAGCGCACAGAAAACATCTGTTAAAACCTGTTAAAAGAGGTAGGTAACACAAGCGAATCCAACGAAGTGTGATATTACATAAACCTTTTTCGGCGGAGCGTTGTCCGTTATCACACCGGACGTCTGAGCTGAAAGTGTGCCTATAAGAAAGAATCTTTCCAGCGCGTTCACCCTCAAGATTCATCTCACGTGTGAGGTTCTGCCAGATCTGGGAATGGGCATATCTGCGAGGTCCTACCATATCAAGCGTCTCGTAACGCACCGCCGTCGCTGAAAAGATGATGATGCTAGTTGAAGCCATGCCGTCCCTCCTACTTATAAAGGTGTGAGCACATCTCGAGAGGAACTGGGCCAGGACAAACCTACGAGCGTTGGAGCTGATGACCGGAGCCTCTGAACTCGACGGCGGTGGTGAGGCTTTCATGGTGGATGAACAACAACAAACACCACCTTATTTTTGATGACAACAACTTACTAACACAAAGAGTAGGGAGTAAGATACTCAGCATGGGTGGAATGATGATAGCACCTGAAGGTGTCGTCGCTGGCAGTACGGTTTGGATGGACTTCCTCTTCCCCTCAGTCACCTCACAATGTGGTGAAGCGTTTGACCCCCTACGATACTACCTCCGTAGCCTCATTAGCCTTAACGTTATACCACACCTCCTCCTCCTCCTCCTCTACTGCCTACTCTCAACATCCTCCCCATTCCCCTCCCCCACAGGTCTCGGCGGCTTCAAGTTCACCGACACTTCAACAGCATCTCTTCCCTCAACCGTAGTGTTTGCTATGGTGACGACCACATAAGGCACGGAGAGGTACTCCCATAGGGCGGACGCACCGTCACTGGGTACTATATCTCACAGGTAATACCTTGCGATGAGCAATACCTAACAAGCCTATTGAGTACGACATCCTACAAGTCTAAGGAAGTACTAGAGTGTCCATCTGTGGTAAGGGATGACGCCAATAACTATACTGTTACTATACTCATGATGATACAAGTACATCGGCTATACATCAGAATAGGCGGCAAGGACGGCGGCTTACCCTGAAAGCCACACCTTCTCATGTTTCGCTTGAAGGAGCAGCAGTCCTCCCAACGCCTCCCAACGACCCAAGCTCGTCCAGAAAATCCCTACACAGTCCCCGACTCAGCGTCGTTCCACACGATATATTCAACTCCGATCGGCTTCGCTCCGCCACCAGAGCTCCACAAGCCACGACTTAGTCGGCAGCCCTCAAAAACCCTCTCAGTCTCCAGCAGTTGCAAAGACAATGTTGGCTATGGACATACCACTCCGGACACACTTCTCATACCCCTCCAGCATCCTAGTACGATTGTCGCCGGTCCGAGACAAGGCAGAGTATAGCAAGCCGACCCTTATCGACTCTACCGATACCAACTCGTATCTCCCCAACTATATTACAGTAGTCATTGGCAGTGAAATATTCCTCGAAGCTTCGCTCCGCTATTTTACGATGATATTTCCATATCGTCCACCTGGGGGCATAATCCAACTAAAGACTACCTCAGCCGAATTTTCCCGAGAAGAATTTGATGATGGCTACTCTAGTATCCAACTCTCGATAACAGTACAGCATACACAACGTTGTGAAGTTGGCGTTTGGAGCCATTGCAGCCATTGAGATCATGCAGTAGAATACGACGACAGGAGAGCCGCATCGCAGGTGAGAGCAGCGTAGTAGCGCCCTTGACCTTACAGCTGATACCCACATGACTATCATCACCTCTCCATAGACTACCTTCAGCGCTCCACCATCATCACTTCGCCGAGTCATCTCGGCGACGTCCATCAAGAGGAGCTAGCTCCAAAGAAAGGTACTCCAGCGTCTGAGATCCATCATGAGACCAGTGGTGCAATAGACGGACACCTGACCTTTGCAGACTCTGATGCGAACAACCCAGGTTCGATTCCTGATTAGGGCAACTCCTACTACCTCAATACTTTTATAGCTGCGATACGAGAGGGCGGCACCACTCCTAGCGACCTGGCGAACTGATATCCACTGATGAACGCAACATGGTATGAGGGTACAACGACATCAACATGAACAACGACACTTAGAGGGTCGTCTTATCCCTGAGCATAGCAAAGTCTCTTCTACCACGTTCCATCTCTTCCGGACTTCCCCACGGTTTTGGACTCGTCTCCACCTCTGGATCTTCTCTCACCTGGGGCCTCCTTCGGCTGAGTGTGGGGACATAGTTCATCCATAAGAAGTCGAAACTTCCTTCTGGGGTCTTCAAAGTGACCTTACGGTTCGTAGGGCCAATCGATAGCCTCAGCTCCTCTGGCCACACTTCATGGTTGGCCTCATCCCATAGCATGATGTCACCACTCGGTGTAGGAGTATACCTCCATATGTGATACATGGCGTCAGGCATGGGACTCCCACCGTTAGGACTTTCCACGAAGTACACGTGAGTAGCGTTGAAGCCGATGTAACAGCCAAAGAAGAGACCACTCTTGGAACGGTAGGAGCCAACGACCTTGGGAGTGAGCAAGCTGAGGGTGGTGGTAAAGAGAAGGGGAATGACGACTAGGAGGGGCTTGCACATTTGTGGACTAAGACGGGGAAATGGAGACTGTAGACAGATGGTGAAGTTAGCGTTGAGGAAATGCAAGAGAGCAAGATTCACTACTCACCACGAGAAAATTGCATGTCCGTTAAGAATGTTAAGTAACGCAGAATTAGAGATCAATCAGCTCATCGAATCGGGGTCACTAAGTTTAGTGACAAGAAATAGTGATCTAGGACACCAAGTTTAGTGACAGCGTCTGTTTGTGCCACGGAAGACCCTAGCATTAGTAAATGTGATTGCCAACTATTATCGGCTGTAAGTGGAGGCATGATAAGTACTCTATGCTCCTCAAAGACTCATACGTGTAGCTCTCGAAGAGATCCAGTTTGGTGATAGAAGTGGCGAAGGAGTGGTAGGCTGGGTGCAAGGGGTTTGTAATATTCAATACGGTGCATCGTCATCATCATCTACCATGGAGATGTCCCGCCCTTCCGTAAATGTAAAGTAAATAAAACCGCATCGAATATCTTGGAGTGCCTCAAGCCCATACGTGGACTTACTAGGCATCGGTGAAAAATGCCAATTTTGTAGGCGTCCTTCGAGTGGAATGCTTCTCCTCGAAAGGAGGCTCTGCACATAGCATCAGGGTTGGGGGGAATATATCTGTTCGCTTTCCTCAGCTCAGGAGTTTTCTCACTAGTTATAGGAGCCCACTTATGAATTCGAGTAAAATATACAGAAACCAGTGAAAATTTCCTTGGAATTTTCATATCGTCCATGTGCATATTTTTCCACACTGCGTAGCGTCCTCTGTTCCCTCCTAGTGTAGTTTATTTGATGTCTACTAACCCAACACGACCCCAGGCCACCTCCTTCGAAGAGACCGAGCAGAGCGTCCCAGTAGAGGCCCCAGTCAATGCCCCTCCAGTGGAAGGTAACACTATGGCCGCCCAGCTTGGATCCCCTGAGCGGCCAGTCCCAGCTGTGGTAGTGGCTCAAGGGATACCCTTACCAGGCCAAGAGGAGGCCCTCCCTCAACAGCAAGAGGTAGGCACAGCTAGATGGACGTATTAATCATTGTGGTGACAGCAGGCTGTAGTAGTGGAGGACACCACCATCCCTATACCCAAACACTATCGTATCAAACATACGGAGTTCCTCGGCTCTGAACGCTCATTTCTCCTACAAAGTGAGAATGGTCCTTGCCCCCTCCTAGCCGTGGCTAATGTACTACTACTACTGGTAGTGCTATTGTAATATGGGGTTGTGGTGGTATTAGGTACTACTCCTTCGTAATGAGCTACAACTACACAAGGACATGAGCTCAATCAGCTTTGATGATCTCGTCAGTAGAATCGCCAATGTAATGTTCGATAGTAATCAGGATGGAGGAGATGTGGCTAAGGGTAATATTTACTGGGAAGGGGTATAAATCTTAGCGGAGCGAAGCTGTTGTTGGTGTGATAGGTCTGGAAGATGCGGTAACACTTTTGCCCAATCTGAACGAAGGTCTAGATGTGAATGTGAAATTCGGCTCTTGTGATGGTTTCGAGTTCACCCCCGAGCTGAGCGTCTTCGATCTCCTCGATATCACTCTGGTCCATGGTTGGGTTGTCAGCAAAGACGACTTGTCAGCTTATCCCATCCTTGGGCCCCTCAGCTACAACCAGGCAATAGAGAAAGTGGTGGCCTTCAACGAGTTGCAGTCACGGGCATTACAAGGAGAGGAGGAAGAGGCCCCAGTTGATCCCGGCACCTACGAGGATGGTCTTGCTGTTAGTCAGTGGCTCGAAGAGAACAAGTCTCAGATGACCTATGATGGTCTAAGTCAAATCATGGATCGCCTGAAGGACAACGAGTTGGCGGTAGTGTTCAGGAACAACCATTTTGTGACGGTCTTCAAGCCTAGTCCTGGTGAAAATGGAGAAACGCACTTGTACGCTTTAGCGACTGATATCGGCTTTGGGAGTAGCTCGATAGTGTGGGAGCGTATCGATACTTTGGATGGTGACACGCTGTACTACGATGCGGACTTCCACAGAGCGAGCGGACAGTCCCCAGCATCTAGACAAGCCTTGGACAAAGCAGATGATGACCCGGACTATCTCCTGGCGTTGAGTTTGCAGATGGATGATGACGAGAGGGCGCGGAGGCAACCACAGGCTCGAGTGGTGACTGAGGGAAATCAACAACAACAGCACGAGGGAAGGCGTCGGAAGAGGAAGTTCTGCGTTATAATGTGAGAGCCTTCCCAGTTTTGTATATGACTACGACGAGCCTGTTAGTGTACAGCTGCTTACAGTAGGTTGTTAATACTATTGCTCTTCTTCTAAACTCAGCTTCTTACTCACCTCACTCTGTTGTGTTTACTAGTGGTTACGGACGACCTAGATCGACGAGTAGTTTTTAAACCGCTATATGCAGTATCTCCTTGGTCGGCGACGTGGGAGTAGTGATAGCGTCTCCTCTACTGGAAGTACCTGTGGGAGGCTAGTCGCTCGCAGGTGCTTCCTGTTCAGGCGGCGACGGCGGCGAGTCGATAGAGTCGGCAGGTTTTGTCGCTGCTGCCATACACCCAGGTTTGGAGTACATTAGTAATCTCTCGTCATTGAATAGAACTCTCCTACTCCTTGACCCACCGGGGAAGAGCGGTTCTCTGACGGGTAGGCTGCCGTGGTAGGTTAGCAACTTGAATGATGGTGTGACTGTTGTAGTGGAAGGAGGAGGAGGAGGTAGTGGTAGGAGTACGACGATTGATGCGGCGACTGTGAGTCGGGCGTGCGCGCCTCACATCCGAGTGGCCGCCATCAAGCAGCTACCAGAGACTTGCTATAATGTTGGATACGATGATGCAACAGAGTAGTTACGGTGGGCTCGCCGCCGATGGTCATGGTGGCAGAAATGTTATGAAAGGGTTCTAGCTTGGTTACATTTGAGGATAGTAATATTCAAGGCTCATTAGCCCAGTAGGTAGAGTGCGCGGCTTTCAATTGGAAGGTTGGAGGTTCAAACCTATCGTGTTGGACAATATTTAACCCGACTCACATCACAGTCGATACACTTCAGATACATCCTCCCCCTAGTGCTTGCACGCCTACCCACAGACCCCGACCCGTCAGTGAGGCAGGCCCTCCTCGACACCCTCGGCGAGCTTGCTGCGTTCCTTATCTTGTCCGACCCAGAGGAAGGGTCACCTCTACTGCCTCATGCACCGTTGATCCCCTAACATAGGTATGCTACCGTCGTCAACAACCTATTCCCATTGGTTACGAATATCCTTGTAAATGACAAGTCAAACGAGGTGAACTACCACTCCAACAGGACTTCGTATTTCCGATCGACAGGTCCGCGCACATGCGGCATCTGCAATGGCAACTTTGGCTGCACATATGAGGGCTCGTGACCACGGGGAAACAGTAGCCCACTGAAGTTGGCTTTGGAAGCATTGATCCATTCCAGGTTCTCTCGACACTACTTCGGTTGTCCCAAACCCCAGCAGATTTCACAGCATCAGGAACCTTAGGGGACGATGAGAGGGAAAGTGAGTTCACTCGTTGGTCTTAGATCTCATATTTAACTTCACAGGTAGCGGGAATTCCTTCGGTACTGTAGCAACAGCTGCGGTTCAGCTGATGGGTCAACTGTCCCCCACCCTGGGGCCCGACATATGCTCACAGTAACGCAGTGGTCGTCAACTCTACTCAGTGTGGGGGGAGACAATTCTGAGAAAATCTTGGGAAATTCTTATTAGTTCCTGCACACATCTACCTGAATTCTATAGTTAGTGAGGAAACTCCTAGACTCAGCCGAGGATAGCGAACATATATTCATACTCCAACACTGCCTCGACTATGCAGGTACATTGTCGCACAACTGAACTCACTCACAGAGGAGCGCAGTCCCAAAATACGGCGAACAGTTGCGGCTGCTATGGCAGAAGTTGCCGCTGTGAGCGTTGGAAACTCGCCCCTGGGTTGAATGGTTTTTTTCAGGTTGTCGGGCCGAGTTTGACTCTATCAAAATTATATCCGTTTTACGTCCAACTCACTCATGATTCTCATTGGGCTGTGCGGAAGAGCGCTATCGATTCGATGCATTTATTTTTAATAGAACTTGTCAAAGGCGACGATGAACGTAACGCGAGGTAAGCATCTCCCCAGTGTGGTAGAATTGATTCGAACCTTAGCCCGAGGGATTCGGCCGTTTCCGAACTCCTTAGCGCAATGGCTGCTGCTCTCGTCACTGACACCAGCTGGTGGGTGCGGAAGAGTGCCATGCTCAAAGTTGGCTATGTGAGCAACGAGTTACTTCATCTCCCACGTAAGGTCAGTGTAGGTGATCGCATCCTGCGGCCCCTGTACGAGCCACTCCTCGATCTTCAATTCTGTGGAGCCCCTCTTGGTGCAGTTCGCCGACTTTATCCTCTCACATGCTTCTAATTTATCACAGATGTCAAGCCGGGTAATTCTTTATAACTTCGACGTCACTGAAGATGAAGATCTCTTCAGGAATCATCTAGGAGTAGCAAGGGGACCTACAACAACAACACCAGTGGTGAATCGCTCGGTGGAGCCGAACTGAGCAGAGAAGTTCTCTACCACTGCTCCTTCACATTTGCTGGTAACGCCTCCCCTCAGCCCAGCATTGATTATAACCATCAGGTGTCGCTCGAAGCGCCTTTTCCAGTGGGGTTGAATTCGGCCCAATCTGGTCCCAGCGACTGCAGAAGCCCTTCTTATCGCTATTACACTGTAGCGAATCTAAAGTTCGGTAAGTTGCTGGTGCAGTATGTCTTTGATCTGTAGCCTCTCAGACGACCTCTCATCGCCTCCGTCCACGTCCTCGTCTCCACATGTGGTAAGCATTGTGAGGAAGTATTCGAGGACTGCGCTCTTGCTGTGGTTCAAATACTAGCCTCTCCCCAAGCTGTAAGTTACTCTGAGAAAATATGCAAATGCTCGACTACATGTATTGGCGATAATATGAAAATTCTGAGGAAGTTCTGGTGAATTCTTTCTGTTTTCTGTACACTTCTGCCATGATTCGTATATGAACTTGTATAATTAGAGAGGAAACTCCCGAGCTCAGCTGAGGACAGCGAACGAATACACTGGTGTACATCGTCTCACTTCTCCCCTACCATCTTTTCGTCAACTCTTCCGCAGAACGCAGTAGAAGCGAATTCTTGTCCGTTGCCTTCAGCTAACTGAGGAGCGTATCCTAGTACTTCGTAATGCAGTCGAAGATGTTTTCCGTCGACTAGGCCCAGGATCCGTGCTAAGGTAGGGGCCTCCTCATCTCCCTAAGGCGCTCTTGAGCTCCACTCAGAAGTCGCATACTGCGGATCCTGACGATGTTGGCCTCATCCCAGTCGGCGACTACTTCTCGGGTCAGCCGCTCAGCAAGCCTGTCATCGCTATCGAGTCGAGGTGATGATGATAATGGGAATATAACAGTTACCGACACCACGGGATGGAGGGAGAAACGAGAGCTAGCGAGAGTTGCTGGAAAGTTGGTATGATAGTACATTCGAATACATACCTTCCATGAATATTCTCAAGTTCTCCCTATTGGATGAAGACGAAGTTGAAGCCTCTGAAGACTCCCCCATCAACGAGGGCTCCATAGGCAGTTTAGTAGCACTCTGGCTCGTATTGCTCTCGGCCACTACTCCTACTATAAGTGAACGTCACTGAATAGGCTCAGGGGAGATTCCTCCCAGGTCTAGCAGCGGCAAGCTCGGCGCCTCAACTTTTCCGATGTCGACGCGTCGGCCCCGAGATGAAGCATCGCATCGTAGCATATTTGGTATGTTATCTCTACTCTGGCTCGGGCCACATACTAATCTCAGGTTAAGACCTACGCTTGTTCGGAATGCTATAGTAGACGACGGGTCCTTGTTGAGGTGGCCAAAGAGGTGATGATCGTCATCTGCCTCCGATCGGTTCATCTCTATGACAGGTTTTGTTGTCGTCCCGCAGTGGGGGTGTTCGAGACGAAGGAAGTCTGCGATCTGAAGCTAGATACTTCCTGACTTTGCTAGCTCTGCTAGGTCTCGATGATTGTGTCCATGTACGCAGCTCCGTGGCTTCTGTCGGAGAGTTGTCGATTTCAGATAAGGCTAGCAGTGGTCTCCACCCTTCATCTCCTCAACCCTTTACCCGCTCATCCCCCTGAGAGCATAGAGACTCTGATAGAGACTTTGCGACAAGATGATGATAGAGAGGTCCGGACTGTCGCCAAGAGTGAATAGTATTCTCCTCTGGACCTTGTCGAAGCGGTCTGCGTCAGGCATCCTCATCAGTACGCCTCGAAGGTCGTCCTCTTTTGACTGGGGGACCGACACCGAATATGAAGACCTTCCGTCTCCATCTACTGGCGACTACAGCGTCCATTGGGTTCTCTATGGCGGTGGGTTGATGATGTCGCCTTTGTGGATAGGATGTGTATTCTATTCAGATGACATAGGGACTGCCTTGTCTCCGTCATCGTCTTCGACCCGGCCGGTGCCTCCATGCAGTAGCAGCTGCAGTAGCCTGTCAGGTGTCGATGGTGGGACTGGGAGTAGCGACGGGGCAGGCCATACTCTGCTAGAGGAGGTGGACGAGGAGCTCGCAGAGGCTCTTGCGGCTCGACAGAAAACGACTACGACTGTTGGTAAGTATCAACCATAGCGTTCGAGTAACTCAAGAAGTCAACCGCAAGTCAATCAACGGAAGGGTGGACCATCAGGCCGATTGTGATTCAGCGATGGACTCTATCAAACACTTCCGCTCAGCGGCGTTCGGCACAGTACTTAAATGGTATGCATACTATCGAAACATGATACCAAACTCACGTTATAGAAGCGATGTCTTCGAGCTCTGATGCCACGATCAACGTCCACATCATATTACTTACAGATACCATACGACACGACACGCCTCGGTCGACCCCTGGGCAAGCATCCCCGAGTATAAGTCGCTCATTCTACATAGGGGGGGAGGACGCTGAGGATGAGAGAGTCGACGATGCAGTGGACTTCCCTCTTGAGGATTACCGGCAAATGAACGACGATGTGGGTGGCATACCGCGGAGCCTTCAAGCACAGGGTCAATTCAAAATCAATTTGAATCACTTGAATAAACCGTATTGATAACAGTCAATCATCACAGCATTCTTATGGCGCAGGAAAATCCAAAGCTATGTGTAGAGAGCCGCATTCACCTTCGGCGTGTTCAGATTACTCGACTGCCCCTGGCTCCGGAGACCCTCACTATTCAGAACGACAGCATAGAGGATGTGTTCGACCAGACAGATTGGACAACAGCCACCCTCTCGCCGAAATCGCGAGGCGTTAGTTTTGACGAAGGATGACGCCGTTCATCCGTTAATCACCTTTTGTCTTGTGCTTGCCATATTGTATTCTCATTGAAGGTTGACTTTCAGAGATTATTCTGTCTTGGGTTGATCATAGTGTTCGTCTTGGATTCGTCCACGTTCAGCGGGATAATAGTGATGGTGTGTGTATTCAACCACTTAGCTCAGAGACTCATTGCTGCCTTATCCGGCTTTGTTCGCGACCGGGCAAATAGTTGCACTCATGCCACTCATCGAGTGGGTAAGTTTGTGTCTTTTTGTTTCGACCTCATCCGTATAACATCATCTGTGCACAATGCGAGTAGGAACAGGCGAGGATTCTACTGTCATTAATATTAGGGAAGGCTGGCCATTCAGCATGGTGATCTCCTATACTACTTTTGGCGCCCTCGAACTAATAACACCAGTATAGCGAATTGATATCAACAGGATGTAAGACATGTATAACACGAGTTTATTGCTTGCTATGGGATGGTAAAATGACGATACCGCATGTGGTGTTGATGGACACTGTAGACGGCCGATTTCCCTCGGAGACCTACAGTGCACTGCATAAACAGTACGAGTCCTTACGTAACCCACCATGGCAGTTTGCTTTAGCGCATCCGAGGCATGGGACTCCCTCCCATCGGGCATACAGGAGGTGTGATAGATGACACGCTGGAAGGTCGTCCCGCCGAATGCCAAGTTACGCTCTGCTTCGCTCCGCTGAACTTTCCTCAACTCTTCGATCGAGACCCTCGGTAAGCCTGCGACTAGCATTGTTGGAAGATTAGCCGTATTAGCTACTAAGTGAAGCGGGGTCGGGCTGACTGCGGGCTCGGCAAGGCCCTCTGATAGAGTAACTCGCATACTCTCCCGAGTCCTGGGCCCGACCAGCAAAGTGACCCACTCGGGAGTATGGGGGTTTGATGAAGGCCCAGCTATCAGGAGTTGGCATCAAAGAAGTGCTATTTTACAGGGAAAACAAGAGTCGCCATTCTACTTTGATTAACCAACACAATTGCCAAGGAATAGAATCACGGTTGAACGCCATGCGTTGAAACATCGGCGGAGCGACGCGGAATATACTTCTATAGACTAGTTTGATGAACCAGATAGGCTAAGCGGACTTTCATACGACGATGTGTGGTAGGATTATATGATGGTGAAACGTGAGAAGCAATTGGTGGGGACACGACGGTAACGGAAATGTACAGACAATCTCGAATTAACTGTCGATGGTCACCGTCGTCTTCTCCTCTACAATTGTTATAATGTCGGATAGGATGACCCTGGCGAGTCCCTCCACAGGGGCCTCCCTCTCCTCATCCGGTTGGTCTGGAGCGGTCTCCAGTCGAGATGCCTCAACAGGCTTCCTCCTTTTCGGGATCTTCACTTCTTCCTTGAAGCCTAGGATGATCTTCTGTGTTGATCTCCTAGGCTGGTCGGCTGAATGAGGCCTCGAACTCCTCGAGCTGCTGTCAGGAGTCACATCAGGAATGTCGATGGAGAACACCTACACAGACCCTCCAGTTCCCAGCATATCGTAGATGTGCACGACCTCTGGTGGTCGTGTTTGGCCCTCGACTCCATCGGTTTTCGCTTCAAGTCGACTAACTCCTCTACGACCAGCCATAGTAGAGTCACAACTTCGAGCTCGACGATTGGCAGAGGACCTATCGATGTTCCCTGAGCAATAGTCGGCAGGGAATCTCACTACACAAGAGGCAACCCCACACTCGTGGACGGCTTCATCGTAGTAGCACGACCTGGTATGGCGGCGATAATGATAGTCGTCAGTTATCGAATACTTCCAACCCTTGTCAAGGACAGCCGCCTTTCTCTCTTCCTTTTCCTTCACTCTCATCATCAAAGCATCATCATTTTTCATCTTGGACTCCTCAAATCTGAAAGAATACATACATTCCGGCCAGTCGGGAGGCCTCACAAAAGACCATCACTTAGACCAACTCCGACGGGTGTCCTCCTGGAGGCATGGGGGAGTGATTTAACCATCTCCTCTTTCTCCTTCTCTACAGCTTCAGCCTCCGCCTTCCGCTTATGCGCCTCATCGTGGCTAAAACCGGGCACATCCTGTATAGACAATTATTCGTCGGAGTACAAGGAGGCAT
Source organism: Perkinsus marinus ATCC 50983 (assembly GCF_000006405.1). Classification (NCBI taxonomy): domain Eukaryota; phylum Perkinsozoa; order Perkinsida; family Perkinsidae; genus Perkinsus; species Perkinsus marinus. The sequence goes on from NW_003213081.1 coordinate 90,220, forward strand.
GAAGATCCTTCCCCATCGGCGTTTTAGGGGTACTTCGAGAGCCCATAATGCAAACCTCCAGAGCTTTTTTCTCCCTAACAGCTACCACTATGACTATGACCATCGGCGCTCCTCGTCCTCCTCACTCTCTCATCTTCCGGATGCGCTCATCTCTGGCAGCCCTCTCACGATAGAGGTTCTCATGAACCCCACCACTGCCAATCGGAGATCTGCGGCCACCCAAATTGGAACTGCTCGTGGGCCTGTATCGGCCCAATGACTTCCGCAAGTTGGGCTGATAGGTACCTGCTGACGTCACCATCCTGTCTCCAGTTACCAAGACGCCATCATGGAGTTGAGAATGCGGCAGTGCCCAACGGCAAAGTACATTCCTTGTCCTCCTCCGCTTTCACGGCCTGGGCCAACTTCTCCATCCTCTCTTTTCGAGCCTGCGACTCGGCATACCTGTTATAACTCTTCAATGTCACTCCCGCACGTTCTTTACTCACAGACGTTGATGACCAGCGCTCTTCCTTTTGGCGCTCATGCTGGTCCCAGGAATCGAACCGGTGACATCTCGATCTCTCTTATCCATCCTCGGGACCCTGGCGAGAGGTTGGAAAGTACCTGCAGATGAAGACACCTTTGCTCCGCTCCGCTAAACGAAGAGGACCACTTCCTTGAGAGACTCTCGGACGAAATCCTTGGCACTCAGCAATCTCCCTCAGCTCGGCCTCCTCCTGCATTTGCTCCAACTTAGCACGCCTCTTCTCTCCATCAGCATACCTGACAGGCTGTCAGTGACAGCTTCAAAACGTCTCGTTGAAGAGACCAACAGTAGTCGTACAGCCTATTGGTAATCTCACGGATGTCAACGGTTTTAGCCGACTTGCCCGGCTTCTTGAACTGAAATCTAAGATTAACGACTTTCAAACCCTACAATACTCACTCTGGCCGCGTCTATCTTGGCTTCCTCCTCAGCTGAATACTGCAATGTGAGCTGCTTCACTTTGGCTCGCCTTGTGTCCACAGCATCCTCTGAACCCTCACGTGTTCTCACAACCTCCCTCTGTCCCCCTACTGCTCATGCGTCCAACCATGTCCATCATACTACTGCCTTTGTGTTGGCTCATTGACTCAGCAAACGCTGAACTTCCATTCAAAGCCGGTCGATGTCTACTAGGCGGGCAGAACTGAGGAGCTCGACTACTCCCACACTTGTTCCTTAGTGACCGATACCTTGCTGGCCTCCATCTCCTGTCGCTCTTTTTCCATTAACTCCTCTCTCATTTTCTGCAACTTCGAAGCCCGAGCATCGGCCTCATGCTTGCTCATTCTCTCCCAGAATCCCT
>NW_003213081.1:91650-99226 GCF_000006405.1 Perkinsus marinus ATCC 50983
CCTCTGTTCATCAGACAATCACAACCAGTCGGAGAGAAATACCGCAGACTCACGAATGGTCGTGAGAAGTCTATCAACACCCGAACCTACGTACTGCGCTTTCCCTGCCTAGTACTGGCTATCTCCTTCCTCAATCTGGTCACCTCTTCCTCCATAACTGACTTCTCCAAGTTCTTCCGTCTCGTACTGCGCTGAGCCCCTTCAGCATACCTAGAAGGTATACAAGTGCTCCTACTATTGCCACGACCACTCACAATCGTTCGAATCGACTATAGCGCGGAGGACCGCCATTGGTGGGTACTGATATTCTAGGAGGCTTCATGCTGCTCCGTGTGGTTGCTGGCCCATATCTACTCGGTGGGAAACACATGTTCATCAACCCAGAAGTTTCTCGTGGGGAATTTTCCAAGGGGCGTCCAACACTACGACTCACTACTGCTACTGGTTTAATCAGAGCTATCAATCATCACTCATGTCTCAAGAGAGATGATTATATGAGCGATAACTTACCGCCGGTAGGCATCCTACTTGGGATGCATACGAAGCTATAATCAAACTACACCATGCTCCCTAGTGTTGAAAGTTAGTCAGAATGTCATATGACTTCCAATTCCCTCAACGGGATGGAACCATGTCGAGAAGTGACCACCTTAGCCTCTACTCTGGTACCCACCTTATCTCTGATGTCCCAGGCCATGGCCAGTTCACTGGCGTCGGCGTAGACCCAGACCTCAGACAGATCTACAAATCTGGGAGGCAATACTCGGTCAGACGACAAGTAACCAGTGCATCGCTCCAACACGTCTCTGACGTAATCTTGTTCTAGCGGTCATGGTTCCACACCAAGCGACGCATGCTCCCCAGCGCCATAGCCCATATCATACAAGGTTTTCATCATACATCTCGTCTGTAGAGTCACTTCTGACAGCAAGCCAAAGGGGTCAAATAGCCTTGTCATTAATGACCAGGAATCTTGGCAAGATCATCTTCCCTGTGATAGCTTCTCCTTCCTCACAGCCATCGAGCATCGAACGATCCCTCCAAGGCAGCATTCCGCCTCCGTTACAGACGACAACTAACTTGGTGACTCGAGTGCCTCCATGGTTCACGACTGTCGTTCAAGGCCAGTTACCCATGCGGGAATGCCCCACTGTGCGAGTCGTAAATAGGTTGTAGCCCGTTTCATCGATGTATACCGGATCATAGATTCTCTTCGTGCCATCTTGGCTCGAAGTGATCGAACAGATCAATAACCGGATTGCTGACAGCAGTTCGCTGTCTTCGACCACTCCCCATCGGAAGCATGTCGCCGCATATTGTATGATCTCCACCAATCGTCGAGACCAGGCTCGCAATGCGAGCCTCGCATACTGTTTTCGGCAGTATATCAATAGCTTAGTTCCACTACTGAGAGTCGAGACCCGACTCGTGGGCCTCCCATAACTCGTATATATGAAATACAATTCTTGATTAGAACGAACTTCGTGTTTCCCATATCTCAGGCTCGCATTAAACCCCATGGAGCCCCCAGATAGCAGACTATCTGGCGTTCACCCGACTATTCAAAGTTAACCTCCACGTCACCTTTTGTTCAAGTGTAATGCTCCTGACACTCGTCTCATTGTTGTCAACATTATCGTTAGCATGAATGAGGGGGGAAGGGGGGGGGGATCTTGGCGATTGCAGGATCCATACATGAAGTCTTCATGATGAAGATAATGGCTGCATAAAACACAGTGATCCGAGATCCTCCTGTTCGAAGTCTCTGCTGGAAATTCGATCCCACCATCCCTAGGGATTTCCTGGAGATACCAAATCATGTAGAGACTGTATCGCATGATACGGTGACTCTCAGCTCGGATACTATCCGTGTCCACGCGAAGAGTCACGGTTGTTGACAAATTGTCAATGACAATCCTATGTCGACCCTTCCCCTTTCCTCCAGTTGCCGTACCAGCTCCCTCGACCCTCTTCTGTGGCTGAGCCATCGCTAACCTCTCCGCTCTCTCCGCCCCGTCCATGTACCTCAACAAACCCCATGAGAATTTCTCCGACGAAAGCCACTCACCATCTCTCAAACGTATCGGTGTGCCGCACCACTGAACAGCCTGCCACCTCGTCATCATTGATTCTCTACAGAAATAATCAACCTTAAGATACTATCACCAGCGCTACTCCATCCTTGCAGCTGGTCTCCTCCTGATCGCTGCTGACGGCGCTAGCCTTGGCGAGCGAAGAGATAATCTCATTGGCTTGCACCAGCACCCTCTCACCTGCTATCCTATTAATCAAGGATTAATCATCATAGGTAAGTCAACTAATCTCACTGTCTTTCACTGTGCTGTTACAAGTTCCGAGTTCTTCTACCCTCCCGTACCAGGACTACTGTTAGTGCTGATGCTCGGACATCCATTACCACCCGACTGTGCTACTCCACCTACAGCAACAGGAGCTCGGAACGAGCACAATGGTCAATAGCAATAAGGGACAGAAGAATGGTCAGTATGGGAACACTGTTCCTGGAACAGGTGAATAGACCGCAGCTATAATAAGCATGAAAGCTAGTGTGATTGACCGTATACACTCGCTACATCACTAGTATACCACACTCCAATTCAATAACACCATAATGAAGTATGGACCCACCTCGGGCGTCAACGGTCTCAGCAGAAGGCTTTCCAGAGAGGCCCGCTGACGGAGATAACTTCCTCGTATATACGCACGATGATGATATGTTGTTTCCGTAGCTCTGCTGGATGGCCCCGATCTCCCTCAAGCTTGTCCCACAAGCCTCTAAGAGCGCGTTTCCAACCCATGGTATGTCTTCATTAGTAAGCATGTCAGGTGATGATGAGAAAGACAAAATGTGAAACGAACACCAACTCGTTGACATATCGTCCCACATTAACAACAGTCCACAAAGCATCTGCTCAAGAAACGGTCTATTGCATGAAACCTCAACGAGGATTCTCGCAGGAACTACTACGCCATAAATGTTGTAGCTGCGATGTACTCCTCCTAGCCTGATAGTCGGTAGAATATCCCAATTGTCTACGCTTTAAACACATCTCGTATTGGTTCATCGTCACCGGCTCTGCATAATGATCATTGGTAATGCATTGAAGACTTTCACAACGGATCATGTCCGCAACAGTGGACTCATCAACCGCCCATTGCACCTGACCACAGGGTAATACTACTTCTGATGAAAATGAGATTAAAAACACCCCCACTAGGCATGGAAGAGTCTACCATCATTCTTAAACGAATTGGCGCGCGCCCAGAATTCAGCATCTCTGCATGTTGCAGTTATTGATCACTAGATAACTGCATCAGATATTGGGTCAATATCGTCCCGCATATCCCGTTGAGGAATTGCAAGATTGCAAGATCCCCAGTAGCGCTCCCTCACATTTAGATAAGTATCCTTCACCCCATCCTCCATCTCGTCCGCCCATTTCAAGTGAGATCGCCACCACCGCTGGATCAACACAGCCGCCTAAGCGTTGAGGAAATACAAGATTGCAAGATTCCATCCATGCCTTACCTGAGTCTTCACTGGTAAATCTATACAGGGCAGCAATTGCTTCACGACTGCTTCCACGTGTTGCACCAAATCTTCCAAAACAAGTCCCACCCCAACCGAAGAGCACCGACCTACCTGTCTGATTAATCTTGCATCGGCGTACGAGTACTTTGTCAATTATTTTCCTTACAGACCCCTGGGCCCCTGCAAACCACAAGGTCACTCCACGAGAGCTGTACTCTTCTGCTAGTTCTTCCAAACCCTACCAAAATCAATGATGATTTTAGGCGAATCTCAAGTCCGACCTGGACGGCCGTAGCGTCGACAATAGGAACACCGCCGAGGTGAATAACAACAGCTTCAACTTTCTTCCCACAAAATTCAGAATATCTTTCCTCAGTTTTCAACAATCTGGAAAACAACCCGCTGGAAATCTATAGTCCTCTCATCTCTACTACTTGTCCTTTACATATTCCCAGTTGGCGAAGATCAATGGACCGTTAACCCCGAATACCAAAACGCCTGGTATCGTCTTGGCAACTTGTGGCCAATACTTTATGGCTCTCCACTGACCATTAGGCAACCTAATACTCAAAAATATTTACAATTTATGGAATTTAAATTCCTTAAAAAACGTAATATTCATTAAACGTTATAATCGTTGATTAGTGGATTCACTACAACAGTGCAGTAACTAGAGCTTGCTGAATCGCCCGGACTAATGCAACGATACACGAGTGAAAATTCGATTCTGATTTAGTGAAAGACCACGAATGCATCCTTCTTGAGAGAAACTCCTATTCCCAGAGGCAATAACTCGATCCACGATTTCCCAGACACGTATGGACATCCCCGACAAAGGTCACCTTCCCATAGCGAATGATTGTGGCAAAGCCACCGAGTAGATCATCAGAGTGACCGACAACATGACAGACAAGAACACCCCCTGTAGTAGGCCAAACACCAGAGTACCTACAGACAACAGCAAATAGAGAGATGCACCAGTCGCTGGTCTATAGTGATGACTACTACCCATAAATGCCATCATCCATACAGCAGTATCCTTCTTACTATGGTGTACAAGCCATTTGGCATGGTTGAAATCCATAAGGTGCGTAGCAGCCGTTATAATAATACCCGCTAATGCACAACGTGGTATCCAATACCTGACGACTATCAATTAGTAATACCATCTTTTCCATACTCGATGAATGAGAGAGAAGAACTATTGCTGGTATTCACCACGACTTGAAAACATCTAGTCACCAACAATGTCTTTCCAAAAGGATAACAGGTATGCAAGTACCCATCCCAAGAGGAGCTCACATGAGGGGAGTGAGCATTGCCAATACTCCTATTGCCACTACTGCTGCTACTAGACCAGCTACCTGACGAAGGCTCCTCTACTACTACTACTACTACTACTACTACTACTACTACTACTACTACTACTACTACTACCACTACTACTACTACTACTACTACTACTACTACTACTACTACTACTACTACTACTACTACCACTACTACTACTACTACTACTACTACTACTACTACTACTACTACTACCACTACTACTACTACTACTACTACTACTACTACTACTACTACTACTACTACTACCTGCGATTTAACCCCACTAGCATACCCCAAAGACGTCCTAGACATCCCACCTTGGACCGGCATCGCACCAAACAACGAACCTAACGTTGCGCACAGCGAAGGATTCTAAGTCGAACTCCGAGTCGCCAATACTACCAACTATATTGGCTGCTCCCAAGGCCGTCAACTCGCTTCCTGCATTAATATCATACCTTATTCGATTTATGCCAAAAAACCTCATCCTATGCTGACCTACCGATCAACAATAGCAAATTTTTTAGCTGGCGCATAACTCGAAATGAAGCACATAAGAGAAACCATGAACCTGTTAAGGAAGTGCAAGATTGAGCAAGATTTCAAGAGCTCACCCGTTGGGGATAACATCAGTTATTCCTTCAAGCGACGGTATAGCAAACGATGGCAGACCAGTAGGGACTTCCCCAACCTGTAAGTCACCAAATGTGCGCAGATTACGGTACTCCAAAAATAAATCCCTTATATTACATGTGGTATGAAGTCCTCCTTCTCCTCAGCATATACGGAAGATATGAACCAACATGCTAGGGTCGCAATTATGACTACCATAAATATACGAAATTTGTTCCGAATTTGCCACTACCTGCAATGAGCTCCTTAAATTGAGATACACGCCTGAGGTATGGTACTTCTTTCAAATGCTTTGCTCCTTGTATTATCACCACTACCAACACACCAAGTAGGAGGACCGGGAAGGAGGTCTGAGATTGATGACACCTTCCCATATGATACAATGTGAATTATTAATCTATAACTGGAAAATTACCAGTTAAATATGCACATGCTCAACTACATGTGTTGGTGACATCTTCGGAAATTCTCATTAGTTTTTGTACATTTCTATATTCGTATAGAAACTCCTATAACTAGTGAAGAAACTCCTGAGCTCAGCTGAGGATAGCGAACATATATTCCTCCAACCCTGAAGTTTAGTACCACATTATGAACAGGGAAATTGAGCTATTAGAAGAAAACGCTGAATCGTCCCATGTCGAACTGGGGGGAATCTCACACCTTACTTGTGGCAAGGAGGTTCCGATGAAATAAATATTTTCGAAAAAGTCGACACCTTTCGGGACGGAACGAAGTCCAAAGAAATCCTTCATTTGAGTAGCGAGTATCACAAAGGCTGACCCTGAAAGATACAAAATAGGTCCAATTAAAAAGATACAGATCTTGCCTGTTACGAACCCTGATAGAGCCGGTCGCGAAATAAATCGTACCAAGAAAGACATCCGAAGCATCGCCATCACCCATAATGCCACGCCTGTGATGAGGGCCAGCTGGCATGCCACTCGACTACCTGATCGTATTTCTGGAATAGTCGATTTCAACTCGTTTGAGAGGTCCGCAAATTTCGTGGGATTTTTTGTGGTAGTGAAAGTTGCATAAAATATTACGCGTTTCAACGTCGTGATAATTAACCACTTGCTCCCCGGTCATCAAAGCCATCATTGCACCTGTCCCGATTGATAAGTGGTGGGAGGATCCAAACAAGGCATATCTGAGGTGGACCTCATCCGTATCTTACCACGTCCAACCTAAGATACTCACATCACTGGTGGCCACACGCACGAATAAGGTCCGTGAATGAGAGTGATATGAGCAATGTTAGCATGTGCCATACTCTGTGATATCGCGACCAACCCCAGGATGATCCCTCCTCTAATATCCCTCTTGGCCACTGACTTGGTATATGCCTGTAGTACTACTGTTATGGGCAACCAGGCATACACGGTGGTTGCCAGACGGGCAAGGATTGAATCTTTCTCTGAGACGACTTTCGATGGGGGATACGTCCGCCATAGCAACGGAGTCATCTGACATATGCGAACAAATTCGATGAGAAAAAGGGCAGTAGATTCCTGTGAGTCTGAATTTAACGATAGAACTCTTTCTGACTTTGTATCACACGTAACACTAGAGTGCGAAACTCGTAAAAGCACGTGTGACATCTCTTGCAAAATGGATAATTAGTGTTGAGCCACTGGTACGTTAGTGGTGCTTTGAGGAAGTCAATGCTGAGATGATTTGTCCCCAACCGACAGTATTGGTATATGTATGCTGAGCTCGGGAGTTCTCTTGCCTTTTATGGGAGTTTACCCACGAATTCGGGTAGAAATGTGTAGAAAGCAATAAAAATCCTTCAAAATTTCACCAGAATCCTCCACTAGTACACGTAATAGACTATGTCCATATTTTCCCAGACTCCTTACCAATGATCTATTTAGTAGATTTTGATGAGGCGTGGTGGACTCCCTCCTGCTCGGTGATATCATAGAAGGGAGAAGGCAGAAGCTGTAGGTGGTCTGTCAATGTGGAGAATAACTCGTTACTTCTGAGAGGGGAGGAATGTGAATGTCCATGTACTAACTATCGCGGAGACCATGAATGTTTCGGTGTGCTCAACAG
>NW_003213081.1:99326-101632 GCF_000006405.1 Perkinsus marinus ATCC 50983
CCGGTCGATGTCTACTAGGCGGGAAGAACTGAGGAGCTCGACTACTCCCACACTTGTTCCTTAGTGACCGATACCTTGCTGGCCTCGATCTCCTGTCGTTCTTTTTCCAATAACTCTTCTCTTATTTTCTGCAACTTCGAAGCCCGAGCATCGGCCTCATGCTTGCTCATTCTCTCCCAGAATCCCTTTGACCCTTCTTGGGTCGGCCTTTGTATAGGGACGTCTGATGAACAGAGGTCACAATCACAACCAGTCGGAGAGAAATACCGCAGACTCACGAGTGGTCGTGAGAAGTCTATCAACACCCGAACCTACGTACTGCGCTTTCCCTGCCTGATTCTGGCTATCTCCTTCCTCAATCTGGCCTTCTCTTCCTCCATAACTGACTTCTCCAAGTTCTTCCGTCTCGCACTGCGCTCAGCCCCTTCAGCATACCTAGAGGGTATACAAGTGCTCCTACTATTGCCACGACCACTCACAATCGTTCGAATCGACTACCGCGCGGAGGGCCGCCATTGGTGGGTACTGATATTCTAGGAGGCTTCATGCTGCTCCGTGTGGTTGCTGGCCCATATCTACTCGGTGGGAAACACATGTTCATCAACCCAGAAGTTTCTCGTGGGGAATTTTCCAAGGGGCGTCCAACACTACCACTCACTACTGCTACTGGTTTAATCAGAGCTATCAATCATCACTCATGTCTCAAGAGAGATGATTATATGAGCGATAACTTACCGCCGGTAAGGCATCGTCTGTGGGATGCATACGAAGCTATAATCAAACTACACCATGCTCCCTAGTGTTGAAAGTTAGTCAGAACGTCATATGACTTCCAATTCCCTCAACGGGATGGAACCATGTCGAGAAGTGACCACCTTAGCCTCTACTCTGGTACCCACCTTATCTCTGATGTCCCAGGCCATGGCCAGGACCCACTGGCGTCGGCGTAGACCCAGACCTCAGACAGATCTACAAATCTGGGAGGCAATACTCGGTCAGACGACAAGTAACCAGTGCATCGCTCCAACACGTCTCTGACGTAATCTTGTTCTAGCGGTCATGGTTCCACACCAAGCGACGCATGCTCCCCAGCGCCATAGCCCATATCATACAAGGTTTTCATCATACATCTCGTCTGTAGTCACTTCTGACAGCAAGCCAAAGGGGTCAAATAGCCTTGTCATTAATGACCAGGGATCTTGGCAAGATCACCTTGCCTGTGATAGCTTTGAACGTCCTTCTCCTTCCTCACAGCCATCGAACATCGTACGATACCTCCAAGGCAGCATTTCGCCTCCGTTACAGACGACAACTAACTTGGTGAATCGACTGCCTCCATGGTTCGCGACTGTCGTTCAAGGCCAGTTACCCATGCGAGAATGGCCAACTCTGCGAGTCGTAAATAGATTGTAGCCAGTTTCATCGATGTATACCGGATCATAGATTCTCTTCGTGCCATCTTAACTCGAAGTGATCGAACAGATCAATAACCGGATTGCTGACAGCAGTTCGCTGTCTGCGACCACTTCCCATCGGAAGCATGTCGCCACACATTGTATGATCTCCACCAATCGTCGAGACCAGGCCCGCATACTGTTTTTGGCAGTATATCAATAGCTTAATTCCATTACTGCGAGTCGAGACCTGACTCGTGGTCCACGAATCGTAGACCTCCTATAACTCGTATATGTGAAGGACAAATCTTGATGAGAACGAATTTCGTGTTCCCCATGTCTCGGGCACGCATTCAACCTCATGGAGCCCCCAGATGACAGACTCTCTGGCGTTCACCCGACTGTTTAAAGTTAACTCCGCGTCCCCTTTTCTTCAACTGTGATGCTCCTGACACTCGTCTCATTGTTATCAACATTATCGTTAGCATCTCGATGAACGAGGGGGGGGGAAGGGGAATATTGGCGATTGCAGGATTCATACATGAAGATAATGGCTACATAAAACACAGTTATCCGAGATTCTCTTGTTCGAAGTGCCTGCTGGAAATTCGATCCCTTCATCTCTTGGGATCCCCTGGGGATACCAAGAGATTGGCATGCCACTTCACTGGAATGACTCCATCAAGTTGACTGCGGATAATGCATCATGTACAGACTGTATCGTATGACACGGTGAGTCTCAGCTCGGATACTATCCGTGCCCACGCGAAGAGTCACGGTTGTTGACAATCCTGTGTCGAGTCGACACTGTCGACCCTACCCCTCCACCTACATCCCCTTCCCTTTTCCTCCAGTTGCCGTACCAGCTCCCTCTGAGTGATCATCCACCCTCTTCTGTGCCTGGGCCATCGC
>NW_003213081.1:101732-116325 GCF_000006405.1 Perkinsus marinus ATCC 50983
AGATTCTTGGGTGGGTATCTTTCGTAGTGCGGAATTGAAGATTCATCGGGCGGCTTGGTAGGGGTAGGTCGGGGAAGAAAGGGAGGCCGTTGCAAAGACGACTGAGTGTGGGCGCGATCAAGGATCGCGGCGATCATCGATCGTGTGCCTTACTAGCTGATAAGTGATCGGATCACTCATGATGTATCAACTTCCCTGCTGCTCATCCGAGACCTCTGACAGTAGAATGGATGCTGTGATTCTCGGATCACGAAAATGATCTATGATCCTGCCCCATGATCCTAATTCTGTTGATCTGAGTAAAAATATCCGGTTCTTGCCATTGAATCATCATCATATTGATCTCACTTCGTGATTTGTTTCTCAGGATCACGCGTGGATCAGGATCCGCATGCAGGCCCTGATGGCAGCATTTCGATCACCGAACCTGAAGAGAGTCCAACCTTGAGGCGGAGCGACTTTGAAGTAGACTGACAACGGGCTGTTCTCTGTGCTTTTTCTCCTCCTCATTTTGAATCTGCGAAGAAGGTGACGGTCCCGTTGAGCTCTTCTAGGGGGGTGGGTATTGGCAGCGGGATGGGTTATTGCATCGTGGGGATGGGTGTCATCAGGATGTTGAGGAGGCGTGGTATTGCTGAGAGCACCAAGGGCCGACAATTCAATGTAGAGCCGCCGAAGACTTCGAGCCAGTACCTACTACCATCAACACAACAATCTGCCGACCATAAGATGGGTTCACACGGATTGCCAACAATCAGGAAGCTTATCCTTGATGCATTGTCAACAACACTCGTTGCAGTGCGTATTGATGCATCTATTATACGACTGTTTTGAACAGTTTTGAATGGTATTGACTTGTCAATACCGTAATCAAAGCAAGTCCCATTGACTATAACATGAACAATGACAAGCCTTCGAGACGGCCCCTTCCCCCCATACCGCCGTCTCTGGCAGCCAAACCTGAATGGGCCTCTTATTGGCAACGCTTGATGAGGATTATGGAAAATCCCATACCCAATAACGAGCCGCCTGAAATGGTGACCTTTCAACGCTAACAGCTGAGCATCAATCAAAACGGAAGGAACAGCTGTTGTCGTTTAGATATGTGACGTATGTGGAACGACTCTGGCAGAAGTGTATTGCCCAGCGGATCGGGCTCACTTCTGCGAGGCTTGCGATGCTTCCCATCACTCGGTATCAGCTCTCTTATTGAGGCATACTCGAGTGCCCCTCTGCCAATCGCCATTCCAATTTGGGGAATGTCCGGAGCATCCACCACAGCTCATCGAAAGTGTTTGCCTCGACTGCGCTAAGCTGATGTGCCAACATTGCATTCTCCTTACTGACCATTCACCTCATCACCAACTCATTTCTACCATTGACGTCTTCAGGTGGGTAGCGGTCCACCTCCCGTGGCTGTCCTCGGCCCAACTGAATAGCTTTTATCTGTCAGAGCCTCACCTCCCCTGCTACCGTCTGATACTGAGCAAAAGCAACTCGTCCGCACTATAGAACTCCTCCATAAGAGAATGCTGTCAGTGAGGTCGAATTTCGTCACAGTGCGAGATGCCCTCAATAAGCATCTTGAGGATCTCCTTAAACATTCATCACAGCTGAAACACCAGCGTTCGGAAGCCCTCGACTCGATAAAACGAGAGGTGACCAAGATGGATTTACATCAATGGCGATGAACCCCAACAGGTTCTGACCGATCTGATTCATTTCGAGTGGAGTGCGGCCTTCCATCTCCATCAACGCCTCTGCCTCCCCATGGGAGACTATCTTGTTGCTCGTACCAATTACGATCGAGGTCGGGAGTTTTTGGTTCCCGTACTCCGCGAGAAAACTGCTAATGAGACTGAGCTCGCCAGGAAGTGGCTGGAAGCACGTCTGCCCCCGATGGTAGCCACAGCGGTGGTTCACTCGACAATTATTGGACAGGTTACTGCGCCTCTCACGGTAAGCGGTACTATGGACATTTTCCCGGCTGCTGTTGGTGACAGACTGGGGCCCAAGACGGAGCTCATGCCGGGAGGTTTCGATGCTGCAGACCCTCCAACAGTGATTGGAGTGTGTAGCTCGAGCGGTGTTCGAAAAGGCGCTACTAACTGCTCATCGTGATTAGGACGGGGGCGTCGTAGTCGCCCATCCGGCTCGGCAGCACAACGTTGTCTACGCCTCCAAGAAGAGTGATAAGCTTCGTACGAGCTCTCAGGCGTCTTCTCATAGGAGTGAAACCGCCTCGAACATCAACAGTGACAGCAATGACCTACCGGTAGGCTTAGTCTCTGCACAAATTTCCTGTTGATTCACAATGGTCTGTCCAGCCGCGGCCCGCCATCCCAGCTAGGCCCGGGACTTCAACCCTGCGAGATCTGATGCTCGCCTCTAGTGGTTTCGTTGATGAGCTTAATAAGCGTAGCATTACAAGCAGTAACAGTTCAGCACCACAGTCGTACCCCATGAGCTCACGTTGATACTTTTCTCTTGCTTATCGTGCAACAAGATTCGTGTTGCCTAGTGGAGATTTCATCGCCTGCCAGTCGCAAACTTTCTAAGCGTCACATGCGGCACGCCGCATGGTGGGGGCTGCGTCATACCATCATTGCGGCGCGCCGTGTGACGCCATTAAGAGGTGGCCGAGTTGACCGACACTCATATCGTGTCACTACCAATAACGCGATGTGTGAAGCTATTCATCGCATTTCAGTTCGACGGTTAATATCGCGTTTCTCTATGCGTTGGCTTATTCTGATGATCTTCGTTATGGTTATGGCACTCACTACTAGAATGCCGAGAGGAGACATAAAAGCTAGTCATGCTGCCCTGCGCCAACTCACTGGCTCTAGTGTTTGCAAGAAGTGTCCTGATGTCTGTAAATGCTACCCACCACCTTGTCTCTGTCCAGGGTGAGCCCTCCATATTAGTGATGTAACGAGTATACTATAGCTTATTATCAATGTGGCCAATCGTCGGCCATGGTATTTTTCCCACTCTCATCGAGGTGGCTCTTTCTTAGATTCGCGAGCTTCTTTTGTGTTACATAGTCTCTATGGTCATACCCGAATAATGAGCAGTCAGGGCTTTCTATTCGACTGACCGACATGAGATGCCACTGTAGAACAATTGGGGGGGGGGACAACCCTGTCACACTAGTTCAGGCCCGAACTTCAGAGACTTATTGCTGCTAGGACGGGCGTAGTCGATCTCCACACAACACGATGGACCGTAATAAAGTATTCTCGAAGCCGACAGATTGTAGATCACAATTACTCAATCGGTTCATTATTCGATTGATGGCGATGCGGTTATGTTCGATTTCTACATCACAGTAACTACAAACGCAATACCACATACTGAAAAATGCCATGTTCTCAGATAATTGTTGCACACTACATATTCATATAATGAACTTCATGATTCACTCTAACCTGACTCAATGCGTCCATCCCGCAGTTATATATTAGTAGGGCGGGCTCATCTATGGGGCGATGGACTCAGGGATCTCCAGTTCTAGGTAGGATCCATTGGAATGGCATGTAATGTGCTAGATGCGGATATCAGTACCATCGAGTTGTTTTACATCAATACAACGAGTTCCACCCGAGGGATTTGCAGCAAATCCTCCACGTAGTAGTCGTCGAATAGGCACGTCGCTTCCGAGTCAGTTGCCTCTTCGAGCGCAGTCTTTTGGCTGCCATTCCAATATTCATGTTTATTTTTGTACCTTCAGATGCTGATGGGGGAAGGCGGTGTAGCCCAGCCCCTGGAGCCCTCTCCGAGACATTCGTAGTTTACGATATTTGCGAACCTATTTGCCATCTCGGGGATAAGTAGACGCGCATTTCGAACGGTATGCCATAACAAGTAACAAAATGCGCATATGCGGTAACAGGTTATTCAGTCAGGTGCACAAAAGAAGGCATCATATCTTCGAAGGCGTACAGTCAACAACTCCTAACAACATCCTTGTTCCAGGGGTATAGACTCAACCCAAAGAAAGAGAAATCTCGACATCTTGCACACTTGCATTTCTTTAGCTTGATCGATTGCAGGGTGGAGTAGGGTTGGTGTATCGAATTTTCTCCCTCGCCCCCTTGGAGCTAAGATGAAGTACGTAGCAGCCTACCTTATGGCCGTTTTGGCCGGCAACGATGAGCCCACTGTAGAGGAGGTCAAGCACATCCTCTCTGCTGTCGATGCTGAGGTCGACGATGAGGTAATAATTGGGTATGGACCACTCGCGGCGTTTGCTATTCGACCTGTTATGCATCTAGGAATGTTCAACCTAAGATTCCTATTAATCAGATGCTCGCCAAGTTTTTCGCCCAAGTCCAGGGCAAGAACGTCCAAGAGATGATCGTTACTGGTCTATCTAAGCTCGGTTCCGTTGCTTCCTCTGGTGCCCGCCCTGCCGCTGCTGCCGGTAATACCACTTTCGATTGATGTTGGTTGATGCCGTTGTTTAGGTGCCGTCGCCGGTGATGAGGCCGCTGCCGCTGAGGAGGAGGCCAAGCCTGTTGAGGAAGAGGAGGAGGAAGAGGAGATGGACTTCGATCTCTTCGACTAAGTCGTGGCTGTTGTTAACTATCGTTAGTCGACAATCATCCTTGGGTCCGATAGGAGGCATCATGTTTCATTGGAGTTTGGTTGATACAGTATTAATAGAGGCAGTAGGGTGCATAATAGTGAAAACAAGTGTGTGTTGAGAGGGGAGTGGTACGTCTGTTTGACGGATGCTCATGATTGTTGGTGTTGTTCAGTTGTTGTTGTTGTGGTCGTCGTTGGCGACTGACGTGTAATAACCTTTTACTACAGCATAGCCAGCTTATACTAGATGGCTCCTATCGACCGAAGGATTTACCTAGATCAGCTTGGTCAACTCGACATTCATCGAGGAGGGTCATCAACATCATCACAAGAGACCCCAGGAGGAGATAACCGACCTGCTTTGGATCCAGCACAGGACTCACTACTACGACGACGTTACCTACCACCCGCAGAGGCTGTTGCTGCTGATGTAACTACACTGTAGTTGTTGTAATAATAGGTAGTGATTACCTGTCAGGAGCTCGAGAGGGCAGTTCGAGGGCTAGATGTGGAGTCGGAGGAGTCTTGTCGGCAGCTTTTCGATATCATGTGGCAGCCTAGATTTAGGGAGTGGCATTGGTTGGATGATGAAAGTGATGGATATCGCGGTAGCAGCAGTAGAGGATCGGGAGAGGACGATCGCTATGCTGAGACCAACTTCGATGGTCTGTGTTGGGCTGGAGTCTTCGATGCTATTGATGAAGTCTTGGAGCGATACATACAATACACACACAGTGGCGAGGTCGTCCTGCTGGCAGCGGTAGTATCAACATCTTATAGAGGCAAGAGTAGGAGGAGGTGTTGTATCAGGGCACTCAGCTTGGGATTGTCGATGAAGTTATCATTGAGCTGTTGAGATGGTCCAAGATAGTCCTAGTCAGCAACTCGCAGGCTACTCTACTGTGAGTCGACTCCTATGTAGAAGGAGTAGAGTAATGTAGATGATGTAGATACAACTCATTCGATCGGCTCATGTCGTTACTGGACAGTCCTCATCCACGGATTATCATAGCAGCTCTGGATGTGCTATGGAATTACAATTACTCTACTACTAACATTTTCAAACGTACTAGCATTATGACTAATACTGTCAACTGCTGAATACGTGGTCATTAGGCGTCGTACACGTAGCAAATACTCAATCAACATCGATGGATGAGGGCATACAAAAGGGTATGAGGATGCGACTCAGCTGGTTGTCGGAAGGCTGGGAAAGCTATAACCCAAGCTATGATGTCCTCTGCTGTTGTTGTGATGACCATAGTAGGTCAGCAACAGCGAGTGAGGTGATATGCCGACTGAAGTGAGGAGGAGAGTAGTAATAGTGTGCTTCTGTTGTTAGTCGTTGGACCCTCAAATCGTCCGCTCGACGGCAATATCCTTGCCGAAGAGTGTGGAGTTCGTATTTGATTATCAACAGCCAGTTACTCATGAGATGAAGTCAATACATTGTACTCTGGTTAAAGGCCAACAGGGGGTTACATCAGCCGACGAACTGATGGAAAAACTGAAAAATACCGTCACAGAGGAGTCTGTCCTCACGATGCTACGCTACAGGCTCCGTCATGCTTTGGCCCTCCTCGAGGGCGACAGAGATATGATGCTTCTATTTACTGCTATACGTCTATGTACTGTGGATATAACATTACAGATTAGGCCGCATCATACCCCTCCACCGTGTGGGAATATGGGCATCGAATCCGACAAAGGAGGGCGGCAACCTCCAGCGTGGGGTCCGTCTGGCATTGGTAGTGGGCATGCGTGCAAATATTATATACCATCTTTTCGGATATTCTTAGGTAGTGGGTTCCTGCATATGTATCTACAAACCTATCCAGCATTCCTGGGCCAACTAGCAGCTCTACCCTTCTCAGCAGTCTCCTATGCTGAGACGGTGAAGAGAGTACCAGTAGCTAGGGCACTTCCAATTGAGGTGGAGACGGTTCTACTTTGGTCGTATCGTCTTATGAGCACTGTATTGATGGAGGCTAGCTTATTAGGAGCTGGAGGACAGCAGTTGGTTGTTGGTAAGAAGGGATAGGCCTTTGATCTCTCAGTGTGGGGAGGCACATGTGTTGTTGATAATATGGAAATTCTGAGGACAGATAGGGAGGTTCTCATTGATCTCTGTACCCTTCTACCCGAATTTGTATACAAGCTTTTATAATTAGTTAGGAAGAACTCAGCTGAGGAAAGCGAACACAAGTTCCGATACAGTAATTTCCAGTTTGCCACTTTTAATGAGGGCAAGTCTCCTCAGGAGGATGTAGTATACTAGTACCTAGTGGATGATACAGCTGTCGTTGCGATACCGATAGTGTTCTTGTTGTCTTAGCCTTGGCATCCTCCTCCAACCTGGGGTATATGAATCGTATGATTCAAGGCTCACGGGATAGGCTGGTGAATGCTCTCAAGGAGGAAGAGTCTGTCGAGGGAGTCCCACCACAACGGCAAGCACGATACACCCAGAGTCTAACAGTATGCAGTGAATGTATTGATGTTATGACCAATCTAATAACAGCTATGCAGTATCCTAACATGATGGTCACCGTCAATAACATATCTATGGTACCACTTCCTAAGATACGGATTAGGTCCGGTAGTGCTCTTCTTTGGACAGATATTGGATTTCCTTATACGTCTATCAACCCACGAAATACCCATAGATTGGCATCATAATACAGTATTAGCTTTGGTCAGCTGCTGTAAATGCCTCGAGATTGCCTTGGAGTACTCCCCTGGCTGTTTTGGTATCCTCTTCCGAGACCTCAACGGTCTCGATAGGTACTACCACTCCTTGCTGAAGTTCGATAGAAATGCCTTGCTCAGGTTACTAGATGTGGTAGCAGCTTTGTCTAAGGATTGTTATGACTGCTGGACATCGACACCAAGGGGGAGTAGTGACGGTGTGGCTGGAGGGAATGACTATGAGAAGATGCTTATATTGTCTAATAGACGTAGGTCTACTACTCTACCCGCCCGACTGATGTGTTGGTGTAGGAAATGAGCTGCAAGCAGTACTGAATCTGTTGAAGACGTCGGTGCACAATATTGACCCTGGTGTTGGGATGAACCTGAATGAGGCATTGAGTGGTAGAGAGGTCGAGGAGGTAATGCTGTGATCATCACTGTTGCTCCGGCTGGCATTGTTGATTGTTGGTCAGACCGAAGCCAAGGAGTTGTCCGAGGATTCTGTCCGTCGCCGTAGAGAGGGCTTTCAGAAGGTTATGGTTAGAGTCTTCGGAGAGGCTGGAGAGGCTATCGGTGCCCATAATGTTGGATACTTAGCTCAGCTACTGCACTACATATGCGACAACGATCCCATCATCATCCCTACAGTACTGGGGCCTAATGGGGAGCTCCTCAAGGCCGTCTCTAAGTGTTTACCGGCTGTACGGAACTCTAGCTTTGCCCTAGGGTGGACTTCGACGACTCTCTCGAGCTTCTCGTTGCACAACAAAGGTGCTGAGCTCCTACGTGATCTACAAGGGGAGGATAACCCGCTGACTAGGTTGGTGAGATTGGTCATAATGGGAGATGGTGCCGGGGTACGCCCTGTGTCACCACTGGCCGAGAAAGTGACCTCAGATCTGCCTATGATGCTGAGCCAGTCTATAGAGGATATTGTACGTAACCGTGGGGAGCTGGCCAAGCCCCTCGTAGAGGCAGCTATTGGGGGTTTGGAGGACCTCCTTGCCTGGGCTGATAAGGAGGAGCCTACTTCTACTAGTGGTATCTTGAGTGCTAAGCTGGCCCCAGCATGTAGACTGTTAGCTTCTCTACTTCAAACACACTCTTCCTTGGCTAAGCTGTTGGTGATGGAAGATGTTGAAGGAGGAGGTAAGTCATCAAAGCCTGGTCAGCATCTGTGTGAGCTATTGGTGAAGTTGGCTACTCATCCCTCCCTGCCTAAGGGAGGTAGCATACTAGCCCCTGTGGTAATGGCTGGCCCTACTGCTAACCAGCAACAACAGCAGCACCCCCACTACCACCCAATCGTCAGCACGTTCCGAGCGCTGGAGAATGCCTTCTATAACAACCTCGGCCCTTCGCTGGCTGGGAGCTCCTCATCATCTACTCAGACTGATTCTGGTGACTGCCTCCTCCCGTTGGCCTCACTGGTGGTTGAGAATGGGCAGAAACTCATAGACTCTTCTCCCGAGGGTGCGGTTGTTGGCAACACGGCAACGCTGTCGGCCCTAACATTCGGTCTGGAGACCTTCGCTCTGGTCCACGCCCCTGTGAAGGAGAGTGGTGGTGGCTTGTTTGGTAGTAGCGCGTCCCCTGCTGGGGCCTCTACGAGGGATTACCTCAGCTACAGTCTACTGGCAGTCATTGACACAGTATGCAAATGTGCACCCAGACTGCTGGAAAGGCTGGCAACGGGTGAAGGGGCTGATCAGGATGGGCCTGCTGAAGTGAAAATGGACTTAACGTTGCAGTTGAACTCTCCTCCGAATCAAGTGAGGCGGTCGCGGTTTATGAGGGATACCATAGACTGGCGGAAGGCTGTTGAAATGAGTGCCATTGGGAATAGCAGTGGTAGTGCTCCGCTGTGGTTACTTTGGTCGACTATGAAGAAGTTTATGGAGGCCGTGGCTAAGCTGGCTAATACCCCTAGTGGAAGGATCAAGAGGGTCCATGATATGTTCTTCAGCAGTCTTAGTCAAAAACAGATATCCAACTCAGCGAGGATAGCTTCGGTACTCCTCAGCGGCGCCTTTATCGATATGACCAAACGCTATGGTCATCTACAGGAGAAGGTGGATGAGGCTGGGAGGTTGAGTAGCGTCAAGAAGGGGTAAGGGCGTAATGTCCGTTGAATTCGTTAAAGTTGTCCGGGCTAGGTTCGCCACCGAGATGTTCGAGTTGTTGGCGAAGTGCCATGTAGAGGATAGAAGTCATCATACTAGAGTACTTTCTATTGATACTATGTTCAAGGTAATAGAGGGGTAGGAGAGGAGGAAGGTTGGATCTGCTTACTCTCAGATGGGCGGCTTTG
This sequence comes from Perkinsus marinus ATCC 50983, assembly GCF_000006405.1. NCBI lineage: Eukaryota > Perkinsozoa > Perkinsida > Perkinsidae > Perkinsus > Perkinsus marinus. Next base: position 111,325 of record NW_003213081.1, read on the forward strand.
GGGACGATTTCACTGGAATGGTTGTGGACATATTGCGAGGTAACAGGAGCTGGGGATCGAACCGGGGACCTTCGGATTACGCACTGTTTGTCAGACCCGTGTACGGACGAGGCCCTGTCGGCTTCAGTACTTGGGTATTGTGAAAGGATCACCTCGGTGAAGAGGATGGAGAACTCCAATCTCACTCAACCCTCCCTTTTCCCCACAATCGATAAGAACATCCCAGCATCTGTCCAGAGCTTCCTTAAAGTAGATGGTTATAAGTTGGTGAGTTCTCTCCAAGTGAGGCTGACTGCAGCCCTTCTACCACTGTGGAGGGATGACGATTGGCTGGGCCGAGAGGGTGAGAAGGATGAGAAGGGCGAGAGGCGGTATGTGATGTCAGCGAGAGCTTGCGGGTCTATGGTGAAGTTGTTTACTCATGCTGTCGAACCTGATCCTCGAGTGATTGATGGAGGCCCTACTGCAACGCCCTCCCCTCCTGATGATGGTCAACGTAGTGGTGACCCTACCGAGGCTGCCATTGCCGAGATGCTAAGAGTACCCAATGTTCAGCGGCTCGGGCCTCGAGCCCCCAACTCATCGCCGGGTGAGGACAGTCCCCCTGCTGTTGCCACTGCTGGTCAGGGCAATGCTCCTTCTCAACCGCCCGCTGGCCCTTCAGAGGGCGGCTCCTCTTCTCCTGTTGGGGATCCTGTTATTGATCTTCATAGTTCGTCAGCAGCCCACTTCGCTGTGAAGGAGAATTTGGTGGCGATCCTGCAAGAAAGAGTACCGACCTTGAAGAAGGAAGAAGGTCTCGACCTACCGTCCAAGCTCACCCCTGCGGATGTCCGCAAAAACGCTGAAGATGTTGGCAGGGACTTCATCACTCGTTGCGTGTTCCTATCGAAGAAGGGAGGTCAGCCTACACACTGTGCTGATGTGATAAGCAGAGTTGCTCAGAACTGCAATAGGATTAGGCTGGGGAGTGGTATAGAAGGCCAGGGCTCTGAGACGATGGATGAAACGACTCGGCTGAAGATCCATGTTGGTAATCTACTACATGTGGTTGATGTGGTCACTGATGAATTCGTGAAGGAGATTAACGTCTTGGCTGAGGAGAAGGATGAGAATAGCCCTGATGCGATGCAATGTCTATCGCATGTACTGGCGTTCCTTACTAATACATCGGAAAGGGTGAGGGCAACGTTGTGGAAGGGTGGGAAAGCAGAGGATATCATACAGGGGTATTGTCATTACTGTGAGAAGAAGGTTGATAGAGTAGGAGCTGATGACAAGATGGCCGATGCGAGTTCATGGTTGGAGACGATGTTGGAGGAGGCGGAGATGCTTGGTAGAAGTGAAGAGGGAGTAGAAGGGGGAGAGGTTATGCCTCTGTGGCTCACTGAAGCTGCCTTGGCTATTGAGGGCCTCTGTGATGAACCCTATATTTATACTGGAGACTGGGATGCCTTGCAGAAGAGGCTTTTGGCAGCGCTTGTGAGCATCCTCACTCGTCATGAGGAGAAGAGGTCCTCAACTGACCCTCTGAAGCTAGCTGCAGTGATGGTACCATCGCCAGACCTGACTAGAGCCGCCCTTGAGGTCATGTCCCTGCTTGTCAATAGAGAGGTAAGGGAGGGAGGGGTGGACGAGACAGGGGAGATGCTTGGTGGTTTAGGTCAACGCCTCTGCAGTGTTCGGGTCGGCGCCATGGAAGTTGCTGTCCATACTCAGTCTACGGCGGTCTTCCTCCTATCCAGAAATCACATCGATGTTGGCCAGTGTGTTGTCGAAGTTGATGGAGAACAAACAGTTCATAGCGGCAGTCGTGGACTTAGCGTTGAATCAGCTGAATAAGGAGGGTGAGAAGAAAAAGAGGAGTACCGCGCCCGATAAGAAGGGTCGTCATCGTCATCACCACCATCATCAACAAAATTCTGAACCTGCCAAGACCTTGGCCGAGGTTGACAAGTGAGTTTTTTATGACCAGCATTCTTCTGTATCCTCCCCTCCATAGGTCTACTGGTGGGGCATCGGACAAGGCCTCTGAAGGAGGGAAGAAGCCGTCGCAAAAGCCCCCAGCACGTAGTCTATCGTATAAGCTGTCTGACATCCTGGCTAACCCTATGATGAAGAGTCTAGTGCTGAAGGACCCTAAAACGGTTGAGGAGGTCCTCTTGAAGGTGATCGACGCGGTAGAGTTCAGGTTCGGAGTTCATCTTTGGTAGGACTTGATGAAAAAGAGGAAGACGAAAGCAACATCAACATCGTCATCGACTGCTGACGAGGATGGGCAGAAGGAAGAGACCTCTGTGATGGTGTTGTTGGATACTAAGGATGATAATGAGTACTATGTTGGCGAACTACGCTCCGCCTCACCGTGTGCTTTCTCCTGCAGGAACTTTCTAACAGGGTTATCGACCAACGACTATCCTTATTCGATCCTTGTTGTTGTCGCTGAGTTCCTATTGAGGTCTCTACAACTTCTCCAGGCTATGAGGGAGGATTCGGCTGATACAACACCGAGTTGCTACCCTCTGGCGGTCTCTGTTGAAGGGGCTATGTAAGACTCAAAAGTAGATCTGCCTGTTCATTTCTACTCTTAGGTACTTCCTCGACACTTTACTCAACAAGTTACAGTTTGCTAGCCAGCATGGCAAGCCGATGGGGTCCATCACTCTCACGCCTCTTCCGACGACTTGTAGTATGCTGTTGGATAAGCCTATCAGAGTCGACGACTTTATTATAACTACTGTGGGGGAGAAGTTGTCGTCCCTGAAGATCGGCCTTGGGAGTGGTCAGGCCGGTGGCGGTAATATGTTGAAGTCGGCCTTCCATCTGATATCTAGCTGTTGGACGGAGCTCTGTGCCTCCTGTACCCCTAGTGGTGGTAGCGACGATGCGGTGGTGGAGTGGTATAAGTCTCTGTCGGAGAGGCTCACTAAGGATCCCTTTGTCAAGTATAGTCGAGAGAATGATGAGGATGAGGATGAGGAGCTGGCTTGGGTTTTGAAGACCTATCGTCGCTTTTCCCTCCTCTACGCCTTACTCCTGAAGGCAAGTGAAGTGGATGGGTTAGAGAAGGTGTTGGAGAGGGAGAGGAAGCAGCATCTAGCTTGGGAGTGTAATGAGGTCCTTGGTAGCATCATGTTGCATAGGTAATAAGTGCTACAGCTGTAGTTGATCCATGCCTTACCTCTAGGCCTTACTCGGCTGATCTGTCTGAAGCAGTGTTGGCTTGTATGGAGATCCTCACTCGCCCTCCGACTCTACCTGCTGCTGATCATGACAAAGAAAAAGAGGAAGGAGAGTCATCGAAGGCCCCTGAGGAGGAGGATGAGGATGTTGGGATGGACGACGATGACGACGATGAAGGCAAGGGATGGTATCAGATAGGCTGAGACTGATCGTGCTTCAGATTCGTCCCCGAGTGTTATCTACCACTTTGGGCCACCGGCAGGGTTCCTGTTGGATGAGGATGATGATGAGGACGATGAGGATGATGATGATGAGCTCATACCCACCATGATAGTGGAACCTGTTGTCAACGAGGATGATGCTGAGGGTCAGCAGGCTGGAGGAGAGGAGAACGCCGCCGCCGCCGCGGGCGATGATGGAGGTGAGGACGGCCAGAATGGGGACAATGCAGAGGAGTGGGCCGATGATGATGGTGAGGGGGGAAGGTATGCTTTGAGCTTCAAGCTGTCGTCTGCCTTTCAGTGTACAACCGTCTGGAGGAAGCTGTGAATGAAGACCTTTTGGATGATCTTGATGACGATGATGACGACGACGAGGAGGATGATGATGATGAGCCGTTGGTCCCTCCCGAGTCTGAGATCCATCCGGCGGAGTCCCAGCCTGATGAGTTAGAGGAGGAAAGGGATATGCAGTTAGAGAGGGAACAGATGGAGAACATAGATCCTGATGATATTGACGAGGAAGAGGAGGATGATGATGATGACAGTGATGACGAGGGAAGTGGTGATGATGATGAGGACATCATGGGAGTTGAGGAAGAGGAAGGGAGCGATGATGATGAGGAGGATGTCGATGGAGATGTGATGGACGTATTGAGAGATGTAGGCCCAACTGTGTACTCGTGAACGTCGACCCTCCCCTATAGGTGGTTATGAGTGCTGCAGCCCCACAAGGTAGTACTACTACTACTGGAGCAGGAGGAGCAGCAGCCGCAGGAGGTTCATCTTCTGTGAATACACCAGCGCCCAACAGAGGAGCTCCCAATGCGGCCAACAGTACAGCGGTGAGTATCCAACCTTTGCTGCTCTGTGAAGTCGTAGTCCCATCAGACATCTAATGCTACTGGTGATGGTGATCATCAAGCTCCGATAGCCTCTGATACCCCTCATAGAGGTGGAGAAGGCCAGCCTAGTGGTGGCAGTAGTAGTGGCAGTAGTAGTGATGAGAGTGGTAGTAGCAGTAGCTCTGGAGATGGTCATATCGTTATTGAGGTAGTAAAAGCATGCTAGCATTATTGGTGGAGATGGGCTCTCTCAGTTCGACGATGGACATAACGATGATATGATGGACGAGGAAGAAGAGGATGATGATGAGGAGGATGATGATGAGGACGAGAGCTCGGATGATGAGGGAGAGGAGGAAGAGGGCAGTGACGACGAGGATGCCATACCGTTATTGGGCTTTGATGGCGATGCCCCCCATGGGAGGATGTATAGGAGGAATTACCCTAGAGGTAGTGGTGGTGGGAGCCATCTCCTGCTGCCAATGCTAGAGGATGGTCCAGGAAGGGTAGGCCAACTCATTGATGTGACCACCACTCATGGGACTGTCTCACAGGCCTTGGGTATCCGTGACCTTCTGCCGAGGAGACGAGGGAGTGGTGGTACTATTGGAGGCCCTATGGGAGCTGATCGAGTCAACACAAATCCCAACGCCATACCTCCGAGCGCGATGCTAAGCACGCAGGTAGGCAGTCCTCACTCTCAGCCTCACACAATAGTCGTCTCGATGCAGAGCCTCCTCTTACCTCGACCCCCC
>NW_003213081.1:116425-119745 GCF_000006405.1 Perkinsus marinus ATCC 50983
GTTGCTACGGATACCACAGCTGATGCAGGGGCTTCAGCAGTCCCTGAGAGTGCTGCCCCTATTGAGGCAGCTGCCGTCGACACCAGTCAGTATCCCCAGGCGTGTATTGATGCCGCTAATAGGATGAGAGTGCCTGTGGGGGAGGTAGTGAGCAGGTCTGGGATGGATCTATCGGTAAGTCAGTTGCAGCAGCCCCCCACCCTGCACGAGTCATCAGGTACTTGTCGAGCTACCTCCCGACCTACAACGGGAAGCTATAATAGATGCAGTGGGGACGATGGATGAAGGTGTCCTCACTCAGCTGAGGAATGAATATCGGCAACAGAACCCACAGCAGGATGGTGACAATAGAGAGGTAGGGCCTATGGGAGGGGTGGTAGAGTATGGCCATGGTAGGGAGAAGAAGATGGGACAGCTGCTGCTGATGCTGTTGCGGCGGCTAATGAGGCTGCAGACTTCCTCAACGCCCTCCCACCTGACCTAAGAAGGGAGGCCCTCATCAGTATGCAGCTCGATGACCCGACCCTTCTGGATGCTCTACCCTCGGATCTCAGAGTAAGGCTCTCTCCTCGTCGTTTCCCTCTATCATAAGCTCTTAGATGGAAGCAAGGGCAGCTAGTGCCGAGGTGGAGCAGCGTAGACGACACCAGCATGAGCTCCTTCGAAGGCCTCGTCGTCGTTGGAATGGTTCAGCAGCAGCAATGGATAGTAGTGCCCAACAGGGAGCGCAAGAGCAGACGAGAAGGCTACGTGCTATGGGGGATAGCATCAGAGGTAATCAGGCTTTGACCTGTCATCATCATCATCATCATCATCATCATCATCATCATCATCGTTGAAACCCCTCCTCCTCCCACAGGAGCAGTCGATAACGTCATGCACACTACCTCCTCATCTACCCCTGAGGGCAATAGTGGTGCCCCTCGGCAAGTCGGTACTTATCTTAGCCCCTTCTCTGAGGAAGGTGGAGGGTCTGCATCCTTCTATGAGGACCTCCTGGCCGCCGACGATGGTCCGCTCATTAGTGGTCGTCGCTTCGGCAGTGGCATAACCCAGCGACTCAATACGGCAGGAGGGGCTTCAGGTCATCAACAATTGGCAGCAATTATCCGGGAATTTGGTAGGCCTTGAGAACCGCTCCGCTCCTACCCATCACTTTCCTGTCAGAATCCGTAGCAGAGAATAGTGACATGTTCCTTTTCGATGCTAGCCGTGGGGTAGGCACATTGAGAGTGTCTCCTTTCAACAGCTAGTGCCCTCTCAGAACCGTCGAGGCGGCACCTCCTTTGCCATCAGTGGCCCAGGCATGGACGCCGACTCTGCTTGGGGTAGAGCTGAAGGAATACTCTTCCTCGAATGCTCCTGTTCAGGTCCAGCTGCAGCATTCATAGGCAGACCACAGGGACGTAGGAGACAAGATCTCGGTGGTGGCGATTGGGCTTCGGCATCTAGTGTCCGTACTCTAGCACAAGCCTCCCCTGGTGGGGTTGCTGCTACAGCCCGTCGTAATGGTCCAATGCTAACGTCCGCAGCAATGGAATCTCTCAATCTGGGCTTACAGGCACCTTTACGTACTGCTCCTTAGCTGCGCCCCCTCGGTCATCATCTTAGTCTACTGCAGGTATCATCACGACGAGAGGGTCATCACCAGCGTCGGGTACAGGAGGAGGTCAGGCTATCGATAGGAGCTGGCTGCAGAACCCATTACAGACTGAGGAAATAGCTCACATGTGAGGCCAGGATATCTCTATACCACTCCTTCGCCAATTCATATGCTATTAGGTATAGCAGTGGTAGCTGTCCTCGCTTGCTCCTATGGGGAGATCTTGCAGTGGCTCGGCCATCTCCATCCAGCGCAGGTCCTGATGCCCTTGCAGAGGGCGCCAAGCATCTCCTACGACTGTTGTTTATGAGGTATGCTGACATCACCGTCGTGTTGGTCCTGTATCACCTCCCATCCCTAGGTATCAGCCTCTACGTCCATTGGTGGACAAGACCATTTTCAACATCTGCCTCGATCCTAGACTAGAAGATGCAGTCCTTCAAGTCTTGGTCCAAGCTCTGCTCAGCCTTGCATGTGAGTTCATCCATATCCCCCTCTGGTATCTTCTATCGTCTTGATAGGTTCCAACAATCGTCGCCACAGCCATAGCGTACACGGCTGGTCCTTCCTCGTTGATGATTCTGCGACTAGCTCTAATGGGAAGATCACTACTACCACTATCAATGATGATAATAATAATGATGAACCCTTCCCGCCTTGGTACCTCTACGAGTCGCCGATGCTTCCGTCCGGGCCCGGTAGATCGCCCACAGCAACTGGAGTGGCGACCGACAATGTACGAATGTGCTGGCTTGTCCTTACTGTGATATGCTTCTCATCAGACGGCTCCATCAAGTGTAACAGCGTCCCCGACAGTGAGGGCTCTGGCTAGATCAGTGGGGTGTGGTAGAGTACTCAATGCAATCAGCTTCCTCATATCCACAATACCAAGGACGCGTCAATGGTTCGCCTCCCCCAGCATGTAAGACGCTGATACAGCCCGTTCTACTCATCTGGCTCATCCTCTCCTTGGCAGGATTCACAATGCCCTTCTACAGAGGTCATCCTCGTCATCAACGTTAGCACGCACTGTTAGCAACAGCAGCCCCTCACCCAAGAGGTCTACTTCTGGAGTCAAACGTCGTCGAAGTGAGGGTATGCATCAATTGATAGTGCATGAATGTGATGGTGGTAGGTTCGATGACCCCTGCTGAGGCCCCGGAGGTACGGAGGTCGAAGCGCTTGAGTCGGACTCAGTCGGTGGCTGTCGAAGATGGAGGAGAGGCCAGCAGTAGTGGCTCTGTGAGGAAACTACAGAGGACCAAGTCGAGTGGTGGGAAGGAAGGAGGGAAGGCGACTATGAGTGAAGAGAAGGTCGAGGGGGCTCCTGCTGCCGCTGCTCATCATCATCAACAGAAGCGGGCATCTCAACCGATACTGGTGGCACCAGTGAATGTCGTGGTAGGTCTGGAGGTTTGGGGTCCACGCTCTCAGGGCAAATGCTTCAGATGCAACTGTTGGGATCGCCATTGTTGAGATCCTCTCCTGCCCATACCCTTTTCCTGGTCACCGTCCTCGTCTCTATGCTCACACCACCTTCGCAGTCTGCTGCAAAGAGTGGTGCCCATCACAACAATGGGCCACCTCCTCCTCGCACCTCCTCAACGCCAGCTCCAGCTGCTGCTGCTGCTGAGGAGCCAGCTGCATCATCTACAGCTGAGGGTTCGACTAAGCCCGGGGCTAAGAAGAGTACTGCTAGCCCCAAGAAGGCTAGGAC
>NW_003213081.1:119845-124444 GCF_000006405.1 Perkinsus marinus ATCC 50983
AGGCCATCTATGAGAATCAGCGTTTGGACTGTTACTTCGTGCGAAGTAACGAATAGTTGTGGTCGTGCCTGAGTGTTGCTATTGTCGTCTTCAGGCTTTTACAAGCACATGCTGGGCAGGCCCGTGACGTGGCATGATATGGAAGCCATGGACCCTGATTACTATCGTAATCTCAAGTGGATCTTAGAGGTGGGAGTGAAGGCAGAGTTGTGAATTCAAACTTGATTACTTTAGTGCCAAGATGAGGAGATGCTGAAGGCATTGGATCTCACCTTTACTATCGAGGAGAGCGACTTCGGCAAGACTAATGTTGTTGAATTGGTGAGTTTACCCTTCGGCCGACTTGCTCATCGGTTGTGGTGGTCCTCAGATACCCAATGGCAGCAACATCCCTGTAACTTTGCAGAACAGACAGGAGTATGTTCAGAAGGTCTGCGAGCATAAGATGACGTCTGGTATTCAAGATCAGCTGCAAGCCTTCTTGGAAGGCTTCCACGAACTGGTCTGCGACTACCTTTCTGACAGTCTTTATGATGCTTCTTGTGCAGGTCCCAGCTGACCTTGTCGGAACGTTATTCGATGACAAGGAGTTGGAGCTCCTTATAGCAGGTCTTCCTACCATCGATGTCGAGGACCTCAAAAAGAATACGGAGTATGTCAATTACAGCAGTCAGGATCCGCAGATCAAATGGTTCTGGAGTGAGACAGAGCAACAGCCTCTCAATCGGCCTCATCATTCTCCTCCTTTCTTCAGAATGTTTGGAAGAGAACTTTACAGAAGATGAGATGGCATGGTTCCTTCAATTCGTGACGGGTTCCACCCAGGTAGTGGAAAGTCGATCGTCGCCGCTGCTGATTCCCGCCTGCTTAATAGGTACCTCTCGAGGGCTTCAAAGCTCTCACTGGAATGAGAGGTCCTCAGAAGTTTAGTATCCATAAAGCCCCAGGGGATAAGACGAGATTGCCTAGTGCACATACGTGCTTCAACCAACTCGACTTGCCCGACTATGACACTGAGGAGGTCCTCAAAGCGAAGTTGAAGCAGGCAGTCTGCGAGGCTCATGAAGGCTTCGGATTCGTATGAGATTTATTCTATTGAAGATTAATACTACGTCAACATCAATGCAACATAAGTCCTCCAGTCGTGTATACCCACAATAATAGTTTCGGTACTTCTCATATAAAGTCTGCCTTTAGTTATCAAGTCGTTTGACATCGAAAGCAACCCTACAGTCCATGAACTCTCCGTTTGATATTAAAAACATAACATACCGAGAAACACGCATGAAAAAGTCCTGTACCTCGTCTTCAGGGAGCGCTAGAAGTTACTTGAGACGGCGAATAAATGCTGTTAGTGGTTGCGATTATACGCTTAGTATTTAGCCTCATGTTTGTGATGGCGGAGTATTATTTCGAAAATCTCGGCGCGAGAGTGTCAGTACATCTTGAGTTATCAGAAGTGGCGTGGAATGACTCAACTCTCGAATACATCCCAAGTACCACAGGTTATCATGATGGGAGCACTATGACTGGATTAACTCAATACATCATGTATAAGTAACAGGAAGACACACCCTTCAAACGAGAACAACTTCATGATTTATCTCTCATGAGGCACTTCTGACGAATTCCTTAGTCTGAGGAGCCACGATGGACAACACGATGCTCCAACATGTTCCTACAGTCTGTGTGATCGTATCCTTGTAATAGTGATGATGTTTGTCGAAATAGCCGTCAGCGTATCTATGGTTGGGACCATCAGGGCCGTCAGCCATCCCGAGGTGCGCTATCACTTGTTTTTTAGTAGTATCGCAACCCATTGGATGTGACAAGCTTTGCCTCTACCGGCGAAATTGAGTGATTTTTTCCCTTACACAGGGTCAGGTGAAGTCATAATAGGTCTATACCAACTCAGGTCTCATGATAACCTTCGGCTAGAAGGGAGTTCTTAAGATTGAGAACGTTGCATATCAACCGATCAAGGCGAGTATTGACAACCCAAAACCGACAAGTGACAATCTCTAGAAACCACCAACCACAATAGGCTACTGCTTATCCTAAAGATGTTGCGAAAACAATTCACGTCATTGCCTCCACCACGACGAGTAAGCAGATGCCCCTCTACTGGGCGCCACCAGCTGTTGAGGCTGCCAGCTTCAACGCCTTCTCCTTGGCATCATTGAGATCTCCAACAAGGAAGAAAGCTGCCTCTGGGATATCATCACAGTCTCCTCTCAAGATAGCTGAGCAACCAAGACACATCAGGAAAAGGAACAGAAAGTATCTCTGCTCACATTGGAAGGCCGAAATGGTGTCCGCCAAGTCCACGTAACGTCCGGGAAGGCCAGTGAAGTTCTCAGCAACGAAGAAGGGCTGAAAGAAAATATGCTGTCCATGATCAATGATAGCGGTGTTACCATACCTGTGAGAGGAACTTCTGCATCTTCCTTGCACGAGACACAGTGAGTTTATCATCTTCCGAGAGCTCATCCATGCCTAGAATGGCTATGATATCCTGCAAGGACTTGTAATCTTGGAGAACCTGAACACAGTATCTCAACGACGACACAAAGAGAACTGCCATCACCTTCTGGACGGAACGAGCAACGTCATAATGCTCTTGACCGACGATCGAGGGGTCGAGCATACGACTGGTGGAGTCCAGAGGATCCACAGCAGGGTAGATACCGAGCTCAGCGATGTGACGACTCAACACCGTGTTGGCGTCGAGATGGGCGAAGGTAGTAGCAGGAGCTGGATCGGTGAGGTCATCAGCAGGGACATACACCGCCTGAGAGATACTAAGGGGGAGGAGGACAATCGGACGAAGGACCTACCTGCACGGAGGTGATAGAACCGTTCTTAGTGGTAGTGATACGCTCCTGGAGGGCACCGAGATCTGACCAGGAAGAGGAGAACGGTCACCACCGAAGTGGGAGAAGAAGTATGAGGATTACCTGTAGCCAAGGTAGGCTGATAGCCGACAGCAGAAGGGATACGACCCAGTAGGGCGGAGACCTCCGAACATGCCTGGGTGAATCTGAGGGAAGGTGATGCAAGAAGAGTGTCGGGGTAAGGACTCACCGGAAGATGTTATCAATGAAGAGCAGCACATCCTGACCCTCCTCATCACGGAAGTACTCAGCAACGGTGAGACCGGTAAGCCCAACACGGGCACGGGCTCCTGGGGGCTCATTCATCTGGCCATAGACCAAAGCAGCCTTGCTGCCTGGTGCCTTATCCTTCTTAATAACACCACCAGCAATCATCTCATGATATAAATCATTACCCTCACGAGTACGCTCACCAACACCTGATAGTGAGATGAAACCACCAAAGCAGAGGGAAGAGCTACTTACCAGCAAAGACAGAGAAACCACCATGCTTCATAGCAATGTTATTGATAAGCTCCATAATGACAACTGTCTTACCGACACCGGCACCACCAAAGAGGCCGATCTTACCACCCTTAGTGTAGGGCGCCAACAGGTCCACAACCTGTGAGAAGGACGAGGTACCAGCCCTCGGATGTCGAAGTTGGACTCACCTTGATCCCAGTATAAAGCTGTCTAGCAACAGTGTCCATCTCGGAGAAGGTGGGAGCTGGTCTATGGATGGGCCATCTGAAAGGCAGAGTCGTAGAGACGGTGTCGAGTGTTGAAGTAGTCCTTACCTAGTGTTGCACTCAATAGGTCCTAGCTCGTCAATAGGCTCACCGATGACGTTCATGATACCTAAGGGGAGCATTACCACCAGGAGCAGAAAGGAGAGAGGAAGTGCTCACGTCCGAGAGTTCCTTGGCCAACAGGGACGGAGATGGGAGCACCGGTATCAACCACCTTCTGACCACGTACCAGACCATCAGTACCATCCATGGCAATGGTACGAACCTAGAGGGGAGGTGGAGAGGCGCCAGAGGGTAGTAGCGGTACTGACCGTATTCTCTCCAAGATGCTGGGCAACCTCAAGGACCAGTCTATGCTCAAAGCCTTGGACCTCAAGGGAGTTCAATACAGGGGGCAATCGACCGGAGGCGAAGTGGACATCAACAACAGCACCGATGACCTGCAGTGAGGGGACTGGGGAGTAGAAGGGGACGAGGAAGACCTTACCTGGGAGATCTTCCCTTGGTGACCAGGCTGTGCCACCTCGGCCATATGAGCCGAAGCATTAGCATTAGCAGCAGCGGCAGCAGACGCAAAACCCGCAGTCCCTGAGATTAACGTGTCAAGGAGGGGCACTATCGAGATGATGATGAGCGTGTATTAAGTCCATACCATCCACGCTGAGGATTCTTCACCCGAGTGCGGTATGGGCAGAAGGACCCCCAACGGAGGAGTGAAGACGATCACGAGTGAGACTTACTTAAAAAGTTCATAGGCGGCCGCACCTTGACGTGCTTAACCGATCGAACGAACAGATTAGACATCCTCTCAGCAGCAACCAACAACTACGAAATTATAGTTAACGTTCACAGTGGCAATTTGTTGAGGAAATACAAGATTTCGAAATACAGCAAGATTTGTGTAATCGCGCTCGCCCGAATGGTTTCTCGACCACGATCACGTCCTGGTGGTGCTAGTATGGCTACTTCCTTGT
>NW_003213081.1:124544-143301 GCF_000006405.1 Perkinsus marinus ATCC 50983
TGTGGTATCGTTACGGCCTGCAAGTCTTCAGACAATTCAGTGTTAAGGGCCGTAGTGAGAAATTCGAGAAGGCCCGGATGGAGGCCCTTATCCTTTTCCGGCAACTCCGTCGAACTGGTAATGATGGATGCGGTGAGGGGTGATATGGTGAGAGGTGATGGTAGGCAAGCTGGGGAGGGCTCGGCCTGATGTGTGCCCCTCGGGGGTCCGGGGGGTCCACTTCGACCAGAAGGAGAAGGCTTGGACGTGTTGGTGGGGTGAGGCTGGGGTTAGAAGGTATTCACTCTGTTGAGTAGTATGCCTATACTAACTGCTACCTAGGTATGCTATATTCCCTACTGCTGACTGTGGAGGCTTTGATGCTAGCTTTAAGGAGGCTGTTAAGCTCCGGACTAAGAAGAATAGGGAACAATACAAGTTCTGGTTACAGAGGTAGTTACTACACAAACTTGTCCTACAACAGGGGTGGCCTTTTATTAGGAGTCGACATAGGAGTGGTCGCTTCCCATTGGGGACAGAGAGGACTTAGTCATGTTGCTTCAAGTGGTGTTTCTGTTGATCTCTCTTGATTCACGTTGAGTCGCTACAGTGACAATGGCTGGTTTCCCCCATGGCACTGACATCACACCCTTTCAGCTGAAGGAAGCTCTCATAACATGGATTATACTCGCTGTAGTTATGTCTACTCAGACGATACTATCGGGGACAGCAGAGAGTTCATGGAACCTGGAAGTCCAACGTTGTGGGCTGCCTCCTGGGGGACATATCACGTGGACAGTTCTCACTGCCTTCGACCCGAGTACGGTAGTGTGGAAAGCTAATATCATGACATAGCGCTGGATTGGATAGGATTCTTAGTCCGCCTCGGAGGCATCACCGGTCCGAGGTCGATACCGAGGGGCCTCTCGGCTCGAACTCAAACCAGGAGGCACCCGGTACGGCAGGGATTGTAGAAAAGATCATCTTGAGTGAGAATAAAGGACTTACCGCTAGTTGAGGAAACCATAGTGGCAGACTAGAAATATGACCTGCTGATATAGGTGAACATGATCGGGTTGTAGAGATGCCTGTTAGAATGCCGGGAAGGCCATTACAGCGGTTACCATATTGGTCAGTGCATAGGTGCTCATGGCCAACCACTGTCGGGTATAGTATGGTAGCTCTGTTCGCTAGCTCTACTGTAGCTCCTGTGCTCTTAGGGCCTACAGTTTGATTGTATAGTGCTACGATTGGCAACATGGTGTTCTTTCTTGAAACTGAGAGTGGCTTCCCACATCCTTGAAGTGTTGTATTCACAGTCCTCTGGGATAGTCCGGGTAGTTTATATAATACATGATTGCTTTAAAGAGGGACTCGGAAGTAGGCTGCTATACCAGAGCATATAAGGACACCGAGGGAGACATTCAGACTATCGCTGGCTATCACCTCGGTATTGGAGTAGTGAGGATGTGCCACGAACATTGAGTGTTCAATCACCTTAGGCGCTGTAATCGACCGTGGGCCGTACAGGACTATAAAACTTTGTAAAAGAGACTCTGGTGAAGAATTCGTAAGAAGCAAGGGGAGTGCTAAGGGAAGTGCCTTGCAGGTTATGAAGGTATACCGTAATATTGCCCTATCGCGACAGAAGTTCTACCATAACCTCCCAAGTGGTGGTATGGTCCGCCATACTGCATTGGAAGGGCTTCAACGAGAAGTCCACATTCTTCAGGTTGGTTATTCAACCGTCGATGCTCAGATATCGTTCTTTGCTCAGAAGTTGGGAGTCCATCCCACTATAGTAGCTCTTAGAGACGTCTTCTACAACCCAGATCGGCAGAAGACGTATTTGGTAATGCATAGGTCTCGGGTTCGATCCCGGCACTTGTCGTTACAGGTTTTGGACTGTTGTCCAGGCGGGTCTGTTCAAAGGTGGAATCCTACTGAGCGGAAGTATGAGCCTATCATAGCAGACTATACTCTGATGAGGTCAGATGTCGGCTGTGGGATTCGAACCCGAATCTTTATTAACCTCAGGAAGTACATCGTGGGTACATTGGAAGGCCTCCAGTTCATCCATAGTAGGCATGTTGTCCATCGAGACATCAAACCAGAGAACCTCCTCGTCGATAGTGCAGGCAGAGTTCGTATCAGTAGCCTCTCTTAGTGCGGTGCTCTCCTCCTCCAAGGTTGGTCCATAGGTGACTTTGGCTCAGCGAGGATAGTCGACGAGCAGGACTCCATAGGCTCGGACTCTACCTTGGTAATAGGATGTCAACGTGGGCACCATATCGCGTGCTCTGCAGGGATGTACATACCCCTTCCTAGCTCCAGAGATGTGTGGTGTGTCTTCTGATGATGGCTATGCAAGCTCCCTTGATGGAGGTAGTAGTAGTACTCTGTAACGGTTGATGTTCCTGAAGGGTGTTATACTAGATGATGGAGTGACGTCCCCTAGTGTGGGTATGGCCTTCCAAGGGGATATGTGGGCAGCTGGGATAACCTTCTGGGTAAGAACTCGCTCTGATATCGGCCTCATCCTGGTGCTCTGCCCGTTTTCTCTAAGCCTTCTTGTATCCTGCCGAGGCTATAAGCCAAGGAAGGTTGGGAGGTGCTTTCGCAACTCCTTTACTTTCGTTGGGGACAACTTGTGATCGATCAGAAGTAGCCCTTGGTGTAGTATTGTTTTCCATGTAGACCATGTTGGTGGGTACATTACCTTTCTATTCGACTGATCTCAATAACTTGTTCAACACCATCGCTCGATGTGATCTCCCTCTGGAAGACGTAAGCCTTGTTGCTGATGAGCTTTCGCCTATACATCTCCCATCAGTTGTCAAGAAGGGAAGCCCTTCCCTCCTGGATGGTCAACCTCGTAACATCCCTACTACGGCGGCATCCATGGGATCGTCCACGAGCCTCTAGTGCTCTCGATATGATATCTGTGGGCAGCTGATCAAGTCTTATGTTTATAACCATCGCCAGGACAAGGGAATAGAGCACCCGAGGGAAGACTATCGTTCATCATTATTATTATCATTCAAATTTCTATTGTTCACTAACGCTTGTGTCGTCAATGGCAATGGATCGGGCACGTGTGCCTTCGTTGTTAGAGGAGACGGGATAACGCATAGGAGAGCTTTTATCCACTGTTCGCAATTGTCGGGGCTGGCATGCGACAAATTTACTTCGCATGTCTTCACCGAAGATGTTGTTTTGTGGTAGCAGTCGGTTATGGTGTCGTTGTCACGGATAGTGAGTGTGAGGTCGGCTCAAGGCACTTGGCTAGCGAACGCGTTGTATCCGACACGACTCAAATTGTTACCTTCATGGCTTCTCTAAGGTAGATGTCCTATTGTGGAGTTCAGGCTTGTTTGCCTCTTCAGTGTTGTCATTTAAATGAGAGCGGATGCCTCCAAGGGGTGTTGGATGGTATTGACTTCACTCTACGTTTGTTTACCAATCACCATCATCCACACAATGGCTGTCCCCATTGTGGTTAACGTGAGCCATCATGGGTACCACTGAAGCTCAAGTGATTGTTCTTGCCTTGGTAGGTGAGTGTGAAAGTAGGGTTTTATGAGAGTTGGCCTAAACTTGTAGAGGTGCCTATACGTGAGTCTTCCTTGGAGTAGCATGATTCGCCACTTCGAGTCATTGCAGCTGAACTCGACCTACCTTTGCGCTCACCCTCCATTGCATGGGAGTTCTCCAGCAGCAATACGAATCAAGTCAGACGCAAAAGACTGTCGGATAAGCTAAGCATTGATGAGTGAGCATCGCTAACCCATCACCTTTCGTGACCATGAGCCTATTATATGCTCTCGCAGACCCATGGACAGAGCGCGGCTTGAGCACCCGTCGAAGAGGGTAGGCACTGGGAACCGAACGGCACTCAACGTAAACTGCATCACGAGTCACTCGTGATCACCTGCACTATCAGGCCTCTACAGCTCAAACCTCCGTTCCGTCACATCCATCGAGAAGGGTCACTGTACGGGTTCATAGCATTGTAACGGGTAACGTCACTGCTTTTATCAGGAGGATTACTTGACATCCTTCCTCAACTCTTCTTGGGCGCTCAAGTCAGAACAGTTCGGCACCAGCGTCCTCCAAGCTAGTGAGATATCCAGATTGAGGCATCGAGTACGGGAGACGATAGTCATTTGAGTGTGCCCATACCTTCAGGTCGCGCCACGGGGTAGGCCTCTTCTCGTGGGTATCATCGGCTCTGGCATTAATATGGAACTCATCGAACAGGAATTAGGGCAGGACTTCGACATCACTACTGTCCTCTGGAATAACCCCAACCCTTCCGAAGGGTACGAAGACCCTAGCCCTGTAGGCAGATGATACTGTCCCAGATATGGATGCTCTACCCCTCTCCATCATGGCTGCGACTTGTACTACTCCCTCAATGAGGGTGATGCTATATATGCTCAAACCCCATTCTCTCACTACGTCACCAACGCCATCATTGGGGTAAGGGGTAGACCAACATACCTCCTTTACAGGCGATTTGAACTCTAATCAGATGGTTAAAGGAGGAGGGGTCGGTCGAGTAAGGTTCGCAATATTGAAGATATTCACCTACAGTGTAGATAGTGGGTATGAGGAAGGCTATGTTGAGGACGTACAGGCCGCCTCAGCTTTCTGCAAGGCTATTGGCTGTAGTCATTATACTCTCCTCTCCCTTTCTATATGCCTTCGTCTTCAGGTGATGTAGAATACCATGCATACAGTGTTGATTGCTCCTTCACTCCGATGCTATTCGCTCGTTCTGCTGCTGCTGCTGCTGCTGCTGGCGACGGTCTTGATGCTGAACCGCTCCTCATGGGAGCCGTATCGGAGTTCCGTGACAGATGTCCATGCGGACTTGAATGTGGCTCTCCCTCTCTTGTCTGCTCTGTCCACTCTTGTCCTTCAGATGCTCTATGCGTCTATCCCACCTTCGGCAGCGGAACCCTCTGGCCACATCCATTGTGAGCAGCCTCTCGCCGACCACTCCTTCTACTAGGCTACTCAGTTACTCTGGAATGCCTATAGGGTCTCCATCACCAGTGAGCCCCTCTGGCCTAGACGATTCTATGTACATGGCCCATCAAGCTGCTGGTACAGCAATGGCAAGCATGGGTCCATTGAAGGAGGAGGTGGGGCCGGCAGCAGTGCCTCTCGGGATCAGTCGGCTGCGGCAGATGCCAGAATTATTCGACTCTATCACTGAGTTATTACACATCATCAAAGACGCAGCAGTTCATCCCATTATGGGGGGCAAGATGGGAGATGATAGTATGGGCAGACTCGAGGGCAAGGCAGGGATGGACTTCACTTCCATACGACTCAATGGTCCGAGTGATCACCATTATGGTAGCGCTCAGGTCCAGCTGATATCTTTGGGTATCGCATTGATGCAGTGAGTCTATTGATAGAGGCCAGGACTAGGCGGTGGGTGTGGTTCCCTGAGATCAGTCCTGGTGCAGCCGAGCCGACTGGTACGATGGTGAGTGTAACGCAGTGTGGTTCTGCCCTTCCTCCTAGTCCTCCTCTATCCACCCGGCATGGGCCAATACGAGGCTGTTTGGGGTGTATCTCATAAGGAAGGAGAGACACTCGGATACCACTTGAAAGTGAACGTGTCGTGGGATGAGGAAGACCCACAGGGGATATCCTTCCGGGCTGCCAGAATAAGGCGCAAACAGCAGCAAGGGCTTATGCAGGGATCAGGAGTATCCATCCTATTTGCTGGTATCCATCCTCCATGTCTGTTGTTCATTAGGTGACCACCTCGGATGGAGATATGCTCGTGGACAAGGCCCGGATAGACTTCGGTGAAGGGCTAGATGAGGCCAGTGGCCTTATCCTGGCGCCCACCATCAGCCGCACCTTATTATTCCGGACCTCCCTCCCAATGCACATCACTCTGAGTAGCGACTCCAGCTCCCCTATATGGTGCCAATCTGCATTTGCCATCAATGCGTCATCTCTGAACCTCCGACCGTTCGAGATTGCCTCGGTGTCCATCGTCTATCACTCTGAACACGGTATGGAGGATGAACAGGACAACTGCTCACTGATCATGGCTGATGGGGAGTCCTCTATTGGTCTCTCTCTGATACCCCCATCGTTACGACTGCCCACCGCCGGAGTATTCCCGTCTCTTCCCCCACAGGAGCACATCGTGTGTTCCAACACAACAGGGCGCTACACTCACCTGCCTTTTCCAATGAATATCACCGAGAGTGTTGCTGACATCCTCGCCAATGCACGCCTGGTGACGGCAATTGATGAGTATACTCAGTTGGAGGATTATCACTTGGGCTACGTTTCCTCAGTAGCCACTTCACTCACTCGGTTGCAGTACACTTTTGATGAGCTTGAATGGATAGACTATCATTGGGCACTGGGTGACGGCGTTTGGGTATCCAGTAGAGGCTATATCACTGTTAATCATGGGAGAGGCTATTGGACGGCCTTTGCCTTCAGCGACCCAACGTCGATGGGAGGCATCGGATGTTGGGATGATGGATGTAATAGACAGTGCTCATATGCAGACATCTCAATAGATTGCTGTCTGTCAGGTAGCATGTCGTATAGCGTTCACAACAACAGCCTACTGCTCATACAATGGGGACGCCTAACTCACAGTAACATATCCTTCAATATGGGACTATTTCGTAATGGAGTGGTATGGGCCGATGGCCCTAATCCTCAGCAAGGAGGAGGACTCCATATTCGAACGTGAGCCTCCTCTTAAACTCCTCGTGCTCAAATCCCACTCGCAGGTCTGCAGGGTTGGTCAATAGAGCGGTACCCATTGCTGGTAGACCATCGGTGATGGCGCCAGCATTCTTCTTGCAACCTGCTACCACCGCTCGAGACGTCCTCCCGAATATCTCGGGACTCCTTCCGATGTGCCTCATGGAGCCAGGCCCTCGTAAGCCCAATACAGTCGTAGTGACAGTTGGCCGATACCGCGCTGAAATCGTCGTACGTGCTCCGGGCACATGGTGGGCGGCTGTCGCAGGGAGCGAAGTCGTCTATGTTGGAATGTTCAACCCCAATACAGCCATCAATATGTCACTATACGGTATAACTCATAGAGAGGAAGGGGAAGTGAGGCTCAAAAAAGACGATGGTACGATGGACATGAAAGTGGCAGAAGCAAGTAAGTCCTCTATCCTCCCGACTGTCTAACATCAGCTTTGCTCTAGACGGCACTACACAAGTCCCTCCCCTACCGCCTGGGATGTACAACATTCAATATGCCTATCTCAACCAGACTTTATCACTGGAGACCACTCTGCAGGTCTTGGGCTATGATGAAGTTCTTGTTGATGAGGCAACTTCCCTCATCATGGTGAAGATGCATCCCGGAAGTGTGACACGACGCCGATTGGTTTTTTTGTCTTCCCCTTTGTAGGTCTATTCTTATCGATGTGGCTGACCCCTCCTGGTCGTCCTGAACATTGTATCAGGATCCTCGATACGGTGGTGTACTACTCTAATCCTGCTGCACTCCTACCTCTACCATGGATGGGAGGTGTGAGGGGAGTCTGCGTCCTATGCCGATCACAGAAGCTTGCTCACAAGGCCGACGCTACCGAGGACCGTGTCGTTTCGTCACCAACGCAGCTTATCTGTCCTAACTGTAGGCTCCCGTCTAGCTCCCTGAAGGTGGCCTTTGCTATCCCTAGGCACGTCGGTACCGGTGTATGCGACGGAGGAAGTGGTATGTAGCTTGGGGAATGGTGAGTAGCGTCACCATCCCGACCATGTCCATCTCGCATCAGATTGCATCATCGCACTAGAGAGCGCCGTCAATGACACAACTAGTGAGACGTTTGCCTTCTACATCACTCCGGCAGCAGTCTGTGGTGTCTACCACAAGCGTGGGCTCCACTTAGCCTCTAGTCGATCCTTATTGCACATACCAAGGCGAACGATTACGTCTGGTGGCATCTACCGCATCTGCCTCTGTATCGCCGACTCAATCGGTGATCACTCGAGTTGTATATGGCCCGAAGACTACACCCTTACGGTTGGCTTGGTTGACATGATCGGGCCGATTCTTGTTGGTGGTATGTCAAGATAGGGTACGACAAGGATGATCCATCTCATTGTAGACACGAACGTCTTACCCCTCCCGCCTATCATAGTAGAGCCACTACAATCTGAAAGCCTTTCCTTGGCAGAGCTTCTGGATCGGTGGGCACCGTATGATTGGCACATTCCCAATGGATACGTCGGCGAATGGGTGATCAGTGCATGCAACGACACTCATAGGCAAGCTCTTCAGTACTTTCTCGTGGTCATCTCTTGGGGCGTAACGATGTAGATACCAACACATGATGCAATGGTGCCTCTCTCATCCATCGTTCGAGATGGAAGAAGTCATTGCTATCTCAAGAGCTGCCTCGAATCAGGAGTATAACTTGAGCACATGCATTGGTGGGAAGCTTCTCATATGGAGTGGTGGCGAGCCATCGAAAGCTTGCCAGATCCTCTTTTCACTACTTATTCGAACCTATCCTTCCATACCCGCTTCAACACAAAACTATCCGTTCCTTTCTACTATGATCGAGAAGAAGCAATCGGCCCTCGGCAAGAAGTTGTGCCATCAGAGCCTGTATCACCCTTCCATGAGGTGACAGTATCCAGTGAGAAGATGCTTTGGAAAATCCTCTTCCTCCATCAGAACCGGAGTCGTCAAGTCCTGCAATGCTTCCGTAGTGAAGTTCCCGCCACAGTGTACTACGATACATTGTTCTACTACTGTCCATCAATCACAGCGTGCGTCACACGTGATGATCCCAATACACTGCTGGTCAACATCACAACCCCCAAGTTCAGTGCCAGAACCTGTCAAGTGGGCAGAATCTCATTCCTACTTCCGGGAATCATGCCTTAGATACGACGTTCTTCATATGATGTTATTCACTGTCATCAACTACACCAGCATCTCCTCCTTGCCCTGCGATCTAATACAGCATCATCACTTGAGTCACCACACTCCCTCACACTAGACTGCCCATCAATCAACGACACACTCTACTTGGATCTCGAGCTAATAAGGTTCGACGCACCCTGTGCCTAGCTGCATTCCTCATCTACAGATGGACGACTTCACCAACTATAGCTGATCCCTCGAGTCAAAAACACCAAACATCTCTCCTTTTCAACGGCCAAGTCCTGCTAGGGCCTCTGCTTGAGGGTGACCTTATCGTCGAGATTCAATCAATAGTGCACTGGAAGGCGGCTGCAACTCCAGTTATGATTCCCTACAATTGGGAGTACGCCCGTCATTGCCGTTCAGCCAAAATCGAACAGTATACTGCGTATTTAGGGAGTCCCATGGGCAGTCGCTCCTCAATCTTACAATGCCTACAGGGCTCACAGCCAACGATTCTGCCAGAATATATGTACAAGTTCGCACGAATAGTTCGTCAGAGGCATTCAACATTACTTTGGGCCACCTCGAGTGAGTCAACCTGATGACTTCCCTTTTCCAAGAACTATTCTCTTTTGGCAGAGTGCAACCACTCTTACGATGTGTAAATGTGGGCCTGACTGATCCTACACATATGTCCGTTTCCAAAATAGATCTCACACAAAAGTATACCAATGAATCAGCGCTCTCATCAGTGGTGAGAAGTAACACCCAAAAATCTTACCTGGAGGTGGATTTATCAGGTCGAACCCTACAACTCTGCGAGGGCTGTTCTACGGAGAGTACCGAGATCTGCAGACTCTCTAGATACTTTACAATACTGCATAGTTGGAACACTATGTGGGCCTCATCTCTGCCTCTCTGCCCAAATACCGTCCTTTCTAGGTGAAGTATGGATCAGTTCACCTCATGTGTTGAGCTGGACCCTCGCCTATCACTTCTTACCCAATCAAGAAGATGCTCACAAAACCCTCCAGCTCACCGTCCATAACAGTGGAATGACGGCTATTATTATAAAAGGTGAGCAACACCACCAGGCAGGGTTCTTTTGGTATCACTATAATCAGAGGTCATGGTCCGAGGAGTGAAGCCCGAGGCTGCTTACATACAAGTAACTTTACTCACATCAGGATCCCCACCGTGTATCGATTAGTCGCAGCAGATGAACTGCACGATGGGTTACCTTCCGTGTGAGGTCCCTGCCGACATGACCATCGCTCCGCTGCCTCATCGCAGCAAACTATCCTTTGTGGAGGATGCCACTCCTCCGAGTCGTCATTGCCCTCCTCTTGGAGACGGCGATAATTTCCCCATTTGGCATTCAACTAAGCTGGACGCAGCTTCAATGATATTTCCGGTACCTTCAGATCTACTCTCCTCCCATCCAGCTCAATACACGATCTGCCTGTGTGAGCGGTCCTCAACTTGAGCAAGCGAGCATCGCTATTCTAGGCATCGACTTTGAAGGCTGCGTGTCATCTCGTCACTTCACGTTCCACGTTGGCTCCCTACGGGTGGTAGGCCCAGACCCTCTTGCTCAGTACCCTTGTACTGTTGTGAAAACACATCAAGGTTTGATCCTCTGGCCGACCGGCCGGCGATTCCCAACCGCTATAGTTGCCAGGTTTTGAGTGCATCTTTGGACCAGTGAGAATGCAAGGCATCGCCCCTTTGACCGGCCTCGCTCTGAGGACGGCTGCAGACCATGTCGAGGCCGAAACCTTCAACGAGTGCAACGCCATACAATCGTGAGATAACCTCCACCGTGTGTCGAGCTACCCTGCTCTCGCCAGGGCATCCTTAGTGACGAATTCGGGCTTCGAATGCCCCGATGCATCGGGTGGATTCCTCCAAATTCTACCCGTGACGGACCACCTGAGGAGGCACGGCAAGGTTGATATAGAATTGAGAATTCTCTCAGTTGAGGGTCCACCGTCATCATGGCTCAAGGCAGGTTCGTTGTTCATGCCGTACCGTATTCCTCTCTAACCAGCATGTCTCTGCAGGTAGCGTCCTCCTCGACATAACACCCGTTGTCGCCGTAGATGCTCCCGCCCAAATCTATTGTCTACTGCCTACGGCGAGGTCTCCCACTACTCCCTGTCCTACTGTGGTAGAGTGGTTTCAGGATTGATGACAACTAAGGGGTCGTTCAGATATCCCTCGAGTCAGCTACCGACTGGCGATTCATCGAAGTAGGCCTCGCCAGGGGCGTGGACATCAGCTGCGCTCATCTAGAGGATAGCGCCGGTATGATTGAGTTGCTGGACACCGTGACAGCCGAGGTTGGCTCATCATCTACAACGATACGGCCCCATCGATCCCCTTGTAGGATGGTACATTGTCGATCGATACAGCTACTGTCATTGGGCAAGTACGTTACAAGGAGCGCATCTGCATCTGTTTTTACTGCACTTCGGATGAGGACAGCTTTCCTGCTCGGTGGTTCACTGTGGACCTTGGTGGGCTTGATCGAGTCCAACCTGTCGCTAACATTGGGTGTCATATTCAGGCATCTCTGTTACGGTGGCTGGGTTCAGTCGGATCACAGGTCCAACTCACGTGAGCATCGGTAGCAGTTATCTACCAAAAGGATCAGTATCAGTAGGCACACCCCTAACGCCTCTGATTCCGCCGAGGCGTGGATCCTTTCTAGGTCGAAGGGGTAGACGTATGGCTCTGGCAAGACACGATAAGCTTGTGGCTCTATCCACAAGGGGCTGACGGCGCGATTGTCCAGGGGGATGTGGTATCAATACTTGGCGGTAGGCTATGAACTGCAACGCTCATTCCTCCTTCACCTCCCACAGCCGTCGACGTCGCCATGAAGACCTCCGTTGGAGACACTGGATCGAGTATCCTAGTGTTGCCAACTCTGTCGCTTCCCATTCCCACAAGATCGGGGACAGCGCTCCTCTGTGCATCTTACTACGGCGAACCATTGGTCGTAACGAGCAACATGCTCGCTGGTGGTGGAGAGGGTGTATGTACCTCCATCACCTTATTCGAGGTAGCCTCACCCTCCCCTACATACCGGATACGTGCATTACATTTCCACCACTTCGAGGTTGATGTGGTCGAGGGTGCTCTTCGTGGTCGTGCGCATCAAATGAGCCAGATTGACATCACCGGCCAATACCTACCGCATCGTCACCCTCTACACCTCCTGCTCATCGTAGGGCTTCATCCAATTGGATGTTTTACTGATATATCATCGTGCAGGCCGTAGATGATGAGACGACCCTCCTCACTGAAGCCTGCCAGCAAGGTACGACAGCAGTTGGTGACCCGTTCTCCCACTGCAGTGACGATGACAGCACTTCATACGTATGCGAAGTCGTCAGTTGGCTCTTGTTTCCTTCCGGATCCTCAGGGAAATCTCGACCCTACCCTCTGCCCACAACCGTCAACTAGGTCTACACCAAACTCGGTGTCCTTCACCATTACACCGTCTACGCACGGCAACTTTGCCTTATGCCTCCACTATTCACAGGATCACTCTCTGTGGGCCTTCATGGGCACTATGGAAGTGTCTGGAGATACCGTCGCCGCCCCGACCGATGTCCCATCAACTGAGACGATAATCCCAGCGAAGCCACTGAGCTTCATTCTCCTAACAGAGGATATAATTTCTGCTGGAAGCTGGTCTACTATTCGTTTTCAAGCATCCACAACATCAGTACGATTCGGCAGATTCTTTCTAGGGCAGAGCCAGACTGCTGAGCCATGTAGTTCTATATTAGAGCAAGTGAAGGCTCCTGTAACATACGAGGGGTCTCACTACACCCTAATAGTGCATCCTCGGGTAGCTGCTGACCACGAGCTATGTGTTGAAGTACCCAACATGGTGGAGAGGCTCAGGTGATGACTACGATGTTTTAATGTAGCAAGCGTGGCCAGTTACATCGGTATCATACGAGTGGACCCCGGCATTTCTCTCCTTAACGTGTCTCGTGTGTTCAACGGCTTCCCAATGACAGTCTCCTTCTCCCGAAGGATCATCACCCGACATATAGACGTCGCTTTGGTGAGATCTTTGACCACATCGTGGATACATCATCCGCTCAGGAGCCATCCTCAACAATTCCTCCCTGTAGTCAGAAAGCATCAATGATATCCCTCAAGATAACTCAGTCCATTCTCAATCAGAGCATAATCACTGCAAGGTGTGATGTGTGTGCCACTGGACCCTCCCATCATCTCCAACCGCCGCTCAGCTATCCACGTCAGCCAACCCAAGGACCACTGCCGGCAGGCGTGGTATACCGAGTGTGTGCTACATCGCGGCCTCCTGATGAATCAGCCAGGGAGCGGCGTTCGGCTATGTGCGGCGGAATACACTGCAATGATGCATCCGATGACATCGTCTCAGTTTCCAAGATTATGGCGATTTCCAAGTGGAGGAATATGTCAAGGGATATAGTGCCTCCAACAGCGAGCAGCTGAGCGGAGCAATGGCAGTTACACTGTACGATAGTGAACACGGCGAGCTCCGTCGATTCACATACAGTTCCGTGGCCTTTATCGATATCACACAACTACCGTTGCTGATGTTCGCCTCGAACACTGAAGTTTGCCGGTCTCCACCCCATCACGATCGCTACCTTGCCGTACCCCCCACTGAGGTTTAAGACTAGCCCAAATGAACGGTTACAATTGCTCGATAGATACATTCCACTGACGGCACAAGACAGCTGCTCGTTTACAGTATAGTCCCCCTCCCGCCTGGAGTCGCATCATCATACACGTACGATGGTCCAGTTCGAAGCCTCCTCCGATAGTTTCTCTTCAGGCTTTGCGTGTGTCTTACGACCAACTGCCTCCGGTCCGATGGCGACCACTTCCTCCCTCTCGGAAACGTGACAGTATTTGATAACCCCGGAGTTGTACATCAGGAGGGAGCGGAGCCCATCACGGTTCCGTTCCTGCTGCTCTTGTTGAAGCTGAAGGCCGCGCACCCTTCTACCATCAGACGTTCAACCCTTATTGGGGCAGTCGAGAGGGTATTCGCCCATGAAGACATCTCTCTTGAGGGGGTCTTTGAGGGTAGGGCTCCTCTACAGCCCTCACAGTACACCCCATAGCAGGTAGCGTCGTCGCGGTGTTCAGTGTACCCGTAGAGGAGGGTTCTGGAAGACAGCCTCTAGCCTCTGCATTGCTGGCAGTAGAACGTTGGCGCATACAGGTTACTCGCCCCAAGAGCCTACTGAGGGCAGCGCTTGGAGGCATCGGGCAAGTGGACAACACCTTCCCTATCGTTATGACTGACGAGAACTGTGTTAATGTGGTCCCCAAGGGCTGTGATATCTATTCACGTCTAGTGAAGGGTGTCCTCCCGCCAACACCTACGGAGGCTACCACTCCGCACTCAGGGGAAGACAGTCCAGTGAGCCTTGGTGAGGAAGCCCATCCTCTAGGTGGTAAGAGAGGTGACCGGTCAGTTCAGCAGTTGGCTATCCTACTGTCCGGATGCTTCATCGGTGGTACGTCTTCCCACTCGAATGCCGGATCGGGTCTCCTCAGGGGCCTCCATTCTCTCCATATTGATCTATCTCTTGCCACGAGTATGGCGTAGATTTAAGAAGGTCCTTCGGAGACTGAGGTTGAACCATCGTCTACTGAAAAGTGTCACGTCTGATCGGACTGAGTTCATGGGACAGGTCACGACGATTCGCGACACCAGCTAGTACACGATCTGTTCAGGTTTGCCCTATTTGCCTGCAGGACATCTTCGAATCTCCTCTTGATACACTGCTTCAACTACCATGCTCACACACACTTCACTATCTATGCGTTATGGACTGGTTCCGCTCCTCCCAACTGTCATGTCCGATGTGTCGGCATGTCCCACCTAAAGGCCTCAGCCACTGCGTAAGGCAACAGACACTATTCTCATCAGCATGTTTTCGATAGACTATGATCAAACTAAGAGTGCAACCGCAACGAGTATGCCCAACACCAGAGTCCGTGCTCGAAGTGGTAATAGGCGATCAGTCTGTATCCGGATCGACACCCACTTCATCCCACCCTCCATCTCGGAGTGGCAATGAACAATCTCGACAACCGATACCTACGATGATCAGCTGAGTCAACGAGATGCTGCAATCGGACACTATCGTATATACGACACATGACCATGTTCTCCTCCTGTTTCTTTTTTGGTTGTCCTTCGCGTTCACAACTTCCAACACAATGAATGCTCAATCACAGAAACACCTTTTTTTCACTCATGCGGAAACCCCCATGCGTCCTCCCCGTCAACAACTTGGCAGCGTCATTCTATTCGAGGAATATATCTACGATTTTTCTGCTGACGTATCGTGCATAGCAATTCCTACTAGCGCCATATGTATCCATGATTTTCATCAACTCTCATGAGTCATCATCTCCCTTAAACTTGGAACCCTGATATGTTCCAGGGTCTCACTGAGTGGTGTGTCGTGGTCCTTTGAGTGTTTGCTGAGTTCAGTGTCACCCTCAATGGACTCGTGAAATTTCCATTGCTTTAAACAATGCTAATGGAGAGGATACAGAACACTAAAATACACTCGGCGGCACTCTGAGCACAACTGTGTCACAACCTGGTGAATGACCACGACTAGTCTCAAGTTATATCAGCCCAACACATTAACTACACTGAACATCCGTGGAGAAACAGATAAATATTCCATAAAAAAATCCATTCCATCTGCCTTATCCCATCCCAATTCATTACAGAAACACTCTCGATAACATTTCAAATATATTAACAGAACTCTCTCCACACCATTCACGCCTGATTCCCTAATCGAGCGGACAGAAATTTAGAATGGAACTCTCGAAGTCTTGAGTCGCCTTCAGTACTGCTGCTGCTGCTGGTAGTGGCATCAGGGGAGGATACTGGTGCACTACTTTCGCCAGCCCTCTCGAGTCGGCGCTTTTTGTGGAAGGCTTGCAGACCAGATCGGATCTCCTCTATCGAACGCTGACCAGAGAAGACTCATGATGGGTTAGACATTTGCTCCCCAACTACGTTGGAGTCCCTCGTCGCTGCTGCGATCGGCACTCGATCACTATCATCCTGTTGGGGTTGGTGTCGATCATTCTTTCCCCCATGGTCTCCTTGAATTTGTCGCCTCGGCAGGGTCACTGACGGTGTCATTGAACTCGACATGACAATGATCAGATGCACGAGTGCACTTGTCAATCTCGCTACGCCAGTTCGATCGACATCAAAAATGGGATCATGGACTTCTACCTCTCGCGAGAAAGTTGTGACAGAATTGGAGAAGGTAGGGTAAGCTCTCAAAACAGAGGTGAGTCCAATTCAAGTCAGGTATTCCTGGGTGAGTCGCCGCCTCCCGAATGGGAGGTAAAAGTCTACAGCCCAGTCAATGATAGGCGCAGCCCTTCGACGGTATCCTGTTCGGGACAATCTTATGGTGAACGAGTCGTAGAGAGCGAACCGGCATCAACTCTGAGAGATCATACACACTCCGACGACGATGACGACAAGGGCCGGAGTAAACGACGACGGCTACGTGAGAGTTGGGACTTGACGGGTAGAAGCCAGCCAGTCGCTGCAGTCTCGACGGAGGAGATCAAAGAAGTAGAGATGTGTGTTGAGGCGTGCCTACGGGACCACGTCCTGGACGATCCAAGCACCTCGAACAGTTGTCCCATGAGTGACAAGTTTGGTGGGAGTGATGATAATGGTGGTGATATCAACGATGATGATGATGACGATTTTCTACCATCTTCATGTGTGATGCCTCGAACTGTCATGAAAAGATCGAGGGAGGATATGGATGTTTGATAGGTCACTTGCTTGGCTACTACAGTGCAATGATGTGTTGCGTGTTATTACATATTCTTACAAGGTTCTCGGAATAAACACGAACCAATGTAGTGGTTGAAAATGCACATGTTCATCATTATGAAATAGTGCGACGTATAAGCTTAATTAACGAAGGCTGTGAAAGGCAATGATAAATAAAACAATCAAGCAGAGGATGTCCCTTGCGGATTGGCTGCTCCTTCGAGACTCGATTGATCAAATCGATGGAGATTCTCCTCCAGACTGGAACTGCTGCCGAAACTCAGCTCGCAGTCATTTGGCGCACTTGCTGCATTTCCCGGGATAGCGGCAGCCTCGGTGGGCGATTCGATAGAAGCCGAGGGAGAGTGGAGGTGGGACGGTCTTGGGCTTGAGAAGGGAGCTACAACCATTATCCACAGACTGGTATCACGAAAGGCTTACGTTTGCCATTGGGATCTACGCCCGCATTGACGTGAGGCGGTGTGGAGTTTTCTAGGCATGGAGAAGATATTGGACACTCTTGGAGTTTATCGCTCTCTGCGGGGATATCGTCATAATCTTTCGTATCCAATTTATGCTTCAACACCTGATGGCAAGCACATTCCAAGTACTACCTGAGCAGTAGGCCCACTTTGTGCAATTCGACTATCTCCGATGCCTTTAGTCTGTGCTTCTGGCTGAATGCCATAACGGCCTCATGGATTGCTCGAGGAGGCTGCCCCTCTTGAATAAGAAGTTTACCAACCACCTGAACATCAAGGGAGGCGCTGCTCTAATGGAACTCAAAAGACCTTACGTATCGTCGATCGCCCCCTGTTTCCGTGTTTCTCGTCACCTCAACCTCTATCCATTCAGCATCAGTCCGAGCAGATCGTCCCCGACCTTTTGAATGACTATTCCGTTTGCTTATAGATGGGAGCCGAGCATATGGTGATTCCCTCTTCACACTCAGACGCCCACTGTTTGGTGTCCGATTAGAGCTCGGTCTTATCATGTGGTCAGATGTTCGCCTAAAATTTACAAAGTCGTAGAAAGTCGTCTTGAGTATAAAAGACGCCCCACAAGTTCTTCTTATTCCGTTCAGTAGTTGGTGGGGATATCGAGGTAGCCGGGGCATCACCGTCTGGCGGGGCTCGTCTCACTCCTCTCCTACCCGTCCTACGACCGAGTGGAGCGCCGCCATGTGGCAGCCAAGTAGTTGACTTCCGGGAACCAGGAGTGAACTCGGAACTGAAATCATATTCACGATGGAGCTCATCTGTATCAGGGATATGGTTGTGTCACACTTGGACGTGTCACCAGCCTTTTGATTCCGTAACAGCTGCTGCATCGCAGTACCATCCGGGTCTCTATTCTCTACGACTTCCCGCACCAATTGCCTCTCTCTATAGCCGCGTTGCAGACGACTGACAGCTTGACTGTAGCCACGAGGATTTGCACTCTAAGATTGAAAGGGGTTTGCAGTCCGAGACGATGCAATTGTCTCACTTTCTTCTCAGGGTTAGAAGCATCTGTATCCTCCTTATATGAAGAGCTCGGAGCACCGGATGAAGAGCTGCCCCGTGTACGCGGCTTGAAGGTACAGGAGGCGAGCTGAAGGGATATATTTATAAACCGCAGGGAAGAAAAGAAATAAAACGACAGCGGCAGGATTCGAACCTGCGCAGGCAGAGCCTAGTGGATTTCGAGTCCACCTCCTTAACCACTCGGACACGCTGTCTATAAAATTTTTGACGATCTCCTGGGGTGCAAACAAGTATTGTCACCTCTTCCATTTTCCTCTCCTCTTGTACTCGCTCTACCTTCCTCAGCCTATCTTCTCTCATCTGCATTCCTAACACCACCCCTTTATCGTGTCCACTACCCAAACTCACCTCGCTGGTACAGCATCACATGTCTGGATGGGCGACTCATCCTCTGTTCTGGTATAGTAGAGTAGCCTAGACAATCCGATCCACCGAAGGAAACTGTCGATATCTCTTCAGCGATCGAGTTTCTATTGGGCTCATCGGCTTTTTGGAGGCACCAACCTT
>NW_003213081.1:143401-150279 GCF_000006405.1 Perkinsus marinus ATCC 50983
CTGTTACTGTGGATGACATGATGATGAGTGTTGATGGTCATTAGATAACCGATCCTGCTGAACTCGAGAAGGTCCGTCAGAAGGAGATGGACATTACCAAGGAGCGTATTGAGAAGATCCTTGCTAAGGGTGTTAATGTCATCCTCACCAGTGGTGGTCTTGATGATTTCTCTATGAAGTATCTCATCGACCGTAAAGTTATGGGTATCAGAAGAGTCCCTAAGAAGGACATGAAGAGGATTTCCAAGGTACACTATACTCCAGTGGGAGCTTTCGATCAATTATCTCAGGCCACTGGAGCTAAGCCCCTCCTCACACTCACAGCTACTGAGCAATGGGATGAGGAAGGTATTGATGATTCTGCTATTGGCAAAGCTGATCTCGTAATACGACTCTGGTGCGCAGCACTCGATGATAGCAAGCTACGATCAGGTCCATGAGGAACGTGTTGGAGACAACGACTTTGTCTTCATAACCAATAACGGCGATAGTCAGTATCAGGGCAAGAGTTCAACCCTCCTCCTCAGAGGAGCCTCCGATTTTGTCTTGGATGAGGCGGAGCGGAGCGTTCATGATGCTCTCTGTGCCACATCCCGAGCGTTGGAGTCCGGGAGTGTAGGTAGCCTTCATGAATACCCGTACTAATGGTATCTCTTCAGGTTGTCGGAGGTGGTGGGTGCGTTGAGGCTGCTCTATCACTCCATCTTGAGGAGTTCGCTACCTCCCATCGTGGAAGGGAACAGATGGCCATTCTAGCTTTCGCTGAGGTGATGTTGCCTCCACACGAGTGATGATGGTATTAGAACCTGTCCTCGTTAGGGATTGATGATTATCCCCAAGACCTTGGCCCTCAACGCCGCCCTTCCTGATGTACCTGCCCTTGTCGCTGAACTACGTGTTGCTCATACTCGTGGTAACGCGACGGCCGGTCTCGATCTCAGTAAAGGAGAGGTCACTGATGCAGTGTCGCAGGGAGTAAGATGGACCTCTCTGGTTATTCCCTATGGGAAGGATCATGTTGCTATCAGATACTCGAGCCGATGGTATCCAAGCTGAAGTCCATTAAATTCGCAACAGAGGCTGCTATTACCATTCTCAGGATCGATGATCTCGTTAAAGTTGTAGGTTGACGACCCTCGATCGAACCCATCTTCTTATGCTGTGCATGTTAGGCCCCTGAGCAGCCTCCACAGGATCCTCGAATGGGTTAGGTAGGCAGCAGCAGCAACAACAGCTGTTGAACTCCTTATGGAGATTTCAGCTCAAACACCTCGACGATTTCTTCCATTATCATTGTGCACTCATCGCCGGAGTGAACGTTAGTGTCTGCGATGAGATTCTCGGTATTGACTAGTGTTGTGTGTACAATCAAATTAGGAGAAGTTCGGGATGGCGTGGTATCACGGGTTTGCAGTAATAATCTCTGCTGTTGATAATATGGCTATGCGTAGATTCGGTGCCAGTACTCAGGGTAAGAAGCCCAAGGACCTCACTGAGGAACAGAAACAGGTAAGGAGGATATGACATCGACGAGAATGCCACTTGATGAGTTTAGGAAATTAAGGAAGCTTTCGACCTCTTCGATACGGATGGATCTGGTTCTATTGATGCCAAGGAGCTCAAGGTAATGGTGACTCGGTCCTACCTTGGTCCTATCCACTGTATCAGGTCGCCATGCGTGCTCTTGGTTTCGAGCCTAAGAAGGAGGAAATTCAGAAGATGATAGCAGATGTTGATACTGATGGTGAACAAGATTTAGTTTGGATTTGAGCTCATGTGGTGTGCATAGGTTCTGGACAGATTGAGTACGACGAGTTCCTCAAGATGATGACTACTAAAATTCTGAATAGGGATCCTAAAGACGAGATCCTCAAAGCCTTCAGGTCTATTCCTATCTCGTTGTTGGCTAGTATCATCATAGTCAACGCTTGTTAGGCTCTTCGATGATGATGAGACAGGCAAGATCACCTTCAAGAACTTGAAGCGTGTTGCTAAGGAGCTTGGAGAGAAGATGACCGATGAGGAGCTACAGGTGAGGATTCGATCGTCACCAAGCTCGTTGATGGACCCCCTTGTTAGGAGATGATAGATGAGGCAGACCGTGATGGTGATGGAGAAGTGAGTGAAGAGGAGTTCCTCCGTATTATGAAGAAGACTAATTTGTTTTAATCCAAATAGTATATCCACCGTGACCAGATGGTGTTACAAAAGACTGTATTATCATTCGTGTCTGCTCATCATCACCCGTATGCTCTGATTAACGTGCACGGAATGATGATGAGCTTCGAGGTATTTCAGCACCATGAGGAGGTTATTGTATATCCTTGATGGTAGAAGAATTAGTAACAGTCTCGTTAACCCATCTTTGTTGAGTTAATGTAGGAAGAACAGATATTGATAAGCAAGACCCTTTAAAACTGCACACGCCATCCCTCGTAAGTAACCGAGATGAACACCGGTTATCATGACCAAAATCATTAACGTGGTGACGCTCAATCCGCTGTTAAAGCCGAGTTCATATCCCATATATTAACGGGGTACATTACAATATAATACATTGTTCATTTATCAGTCCGGAAGAATTCGTCATTGTGTTATGCTCGTTATTACCCGTGTTAAAACTCAAACAACGAAACAACAGTGGTGGAATGTGATAACGGCAGTGACATGTATTTATACCATCGAGTACAGCATATCAGAGTCATATGCTAAGATCAATAGACCTTCATCATC
The DNA here is from genome assembly GCF_000006405.1 of Perkinsus marinus ATCC 50983. Lineage (NCBI taxonomy): Eukaryota > Perkinsozoa > Perkinsida > Perkinsidae > Perkinsus > Perkinsus marinus. Next base: position 146,135 of record NW_003213081.1, read on the forward strand.
AGTCGGAGAGAGGAATCCATCGTTAAAGCATACTCCTGTCAACAACCTCGGAGTGACTTGCCTTGAGCCAATGAGCTGAGGTATCTTATCATATGGGTTGGCCACTTACTGATATTGAAGCGCTCCTACCTCGAAGGAGTTCTCCTCATCGTCTTGATGATCAATCTTCCAAAGGTTCAGGACAGTATCCTCAGAAACTGTCGCCACTAGATGCTGAGGGCAGGAGGGTAATGACCTCCTGTCCCTGCTACCACTACCTTCCTCTTATCAACAGCCATACCCGTGATTGGTCGGCCATGCGCTGATATCTCAAACTGAAGTGTGCTACTGCAGAGTTGGTTACTGCCCTATTAGGGTTACCCTCAACTGCCAATCCACTGCAGCATCGAATACTCGAAGTTTACCATCACTGTAAGCAGCAACTATGCAATTGGGGGTAGGGGATTCACAGCTGACACGATGTCGGTTGAGAGAGAGATCACCAAGACGGGCACCTTATCACCGGGGCTTCGGAGTCCTTACAGGGACTGATGGCTGCCACCTGACAGAGGCATCAGCTTGCCGTGATCTGAGGTGAGGATACCTGTGTGAAGGTTGAAGGCCTCCAGGCACGCAGGGATCCATCAGTATAACCAACTACGCACATAGTCGAGTATTGTGCGTCTACAACCTCCATCGAGCACATAGCACATACCCCTATTGGGGTGCTAACACTGGGCACTAGCTGTAGCCCTGCAAGAGCCTCTCCTAGGCTACCAGCTTTAAATCGGACAACCTATAGAGGGCGGTGGTAGTCGGGAAGAGGATAAGTACCTCCGACCATGCACGAGCCATCACTAACCCCAATTATAAGGTGACTTTCATCATTGTTCCGGAAGGGATCATCGTTGACGACGGGAACGACTGTAGATGCTGTGAAGTACACCTGATGACGGTGGAGGCAGCTGGGCGGGTAGTACTACCTCATTATTGAGCCTATCAACCTGGGGATGTGGGAGATGAATGACAGTTTCTCGAAGATCATGAGAGTAGACATATGCGCCTAGACATCCGATACTAGCCCTTTAGTAGCACCATCACCGACCCTGTGTTGATGTGACGACTAGGACTGTGATAGCATGATGGAGTGTATGATACCTACTACTGGTGGCATACTACTGCTATTGTAGTGAGGCATACCTTATACTACTCACTCTACCCTTTAGTGTTGTACTACCAGCCAGGCGAATCGAGGATGGGGACGACTCTAGGAGATACTAAGACGGTAATTGCACCCAGCTGGATGAGCATCCTACGACCCCTACGACATGATGTCCATCATCGGCAACATAAGCTACTCTGCATGCTTCATGACCTTCCCCCTTGAGAGACGCTATAGTCAAGTTGTTGTGCATGATTGCAGGACTGATAAGAGTAGGAGAAATGCAGTGCTTCCTCTAGTGGGGTGCTGACTATAGGAAGAGTGGAGATCCATCATTGCTGAGCCCTTCCAGCTTATGTTCACTTGGATGACTAAAGTACTCACTAGGAGGGCAGTAACGTGGCATCATGTCGTTGTGAATGTATACCCACTGCTGACTAGCAATACTATAACGAAACAAGCAAGACTGATGAGAGAAAATATAAGTAAGTATACATAAGCTATTATAAGACACTAAGCGACGTAAGAGGGTAGACTCAAGTGTCATGGTCAGTTGTCCCATGATGATGATCATCATTACTACTGCTATTACTAGCTCCTCCTGTGATAACATCACTGGTCTCAGTAGTGAATGAAGAATCCCCGGCATCGACAACCCCTTCCTCATCGTCTTCTTCTTCATCATCAGAACTCGATCCATCAGAGCAAGACTGATAGCAATTACTCTCGGTAGCTGACATGTACCTCCCTTCATCATCCGACGAAATGACCTCCGAAGTTCTACGACTGCTCTCACTAAATGCTGACGATGCTTTCACTCTCGTTGGCGACTCATCAGGTGGCTCTTCCACTGTCATTGTAGTGGTATCACAATTGGAGGGGTCTTTGTTATCATCAGTAACCTCAGTGATCTGTGGACCCTCCTCTTCCTCCATTGGTGGAGTTTCATGGAAAGATACCCTCCTTACTGTGGTCTCCTCCTCACTTGTTCCCTGTACACCCTCTATTGTGGTGAGTATGACCTCCTCTCTGAATTCTTGATGTATTTGCCCATCCTGCGCCTGATAATCATAATATCCAATAAGATCCATAGCCGGAGGCTCCACAATCACTGTGGGTGGTGACGATGATGATAATTGTGGTGATCCATCCCGAGGGGAGTTGCTCGGTGATGAAGTCCACGAGGATGATGACCAAGATGATAGAGAGGATGGACCGTCCAAACCACCAAAAGTGGCTTCATCCTCCTCATCAGCATAAACACTATATTTAACATAGTCATCATCATCCAGAGCATGATCGAGTTGCCTAAACCCACGTTGACGCTGCTTTCTATGATGCCGACCAACTCTACTCCGATCTATCTTCCTCGCTGCTGTCTTTATCACAGGTTTGGCTTTCCCTATAACCGTCGCTGCCATACCAGTACCGGCTTGTGCTGCTGCCCTCGACCGACCCCACAACCTATCCCACCAACTACTCTGCCTCGGGGGGCCCTGTGTAGTAGGACCAGCCTCCAAGTCCTCCATCTCAACCATCGAAGGTTGAGTGTACACTCCATCTCTATGGAACAACTTGAAGAGTAGCTCTCGTTGTCTAACTCGAGGGGCTGTAGCACAGAAGAAGACTATGCATGCTAGGGGTACTACTGTCATGACTATCCAAGCACCGATGAGCTCAGACCTGTGATATCCATGACGTTTATGTTCTGAAGTAGGACTGGGTACAGCAGCAGTAGCTTCATCATCAAGATGACGGATATCCACATAGACACCCTGGGACAGTTGGAAGCAGAGTAGGGTGATGAACAGTAGAGTTCGTAACCGTGGCAGGGGGCGCATTGGATAAGATTGGTGATTTATCATCATCACCAACGACTATTGGAAAACTGACAGTCATCGTCCAGTTGTGAGCACAACGAAAGGCTTAAGAGGCTCAGAAGAATAATTTGCACACACGAAGATGAAATATTAATCAGTCCGTATAGGAGATGTCATCAGGCTACTACCACTTTCGCCACTCTTGACCATCCGGGGCATCCGGTCTGAATATGGAATACATATTGGATACGTGTCCATCTCTAGTACCTGTCCTTCCCTTCATAATCAGCCTTACCAACCTCATCCCAGTTGGTTGACAGTACAGTACCTAGTAGGAGGGGTAAAGGGGAGGAGGGACGAGCACATCCCACCTCCAGACGTCTGAAAGCTCTTCACCATGGCCCGTCTAGTATTATCATCAGCACCGGCGTATATTTGACGGAATAATGCATTCAATGCAGCCTATAGACCAAGGATCGAAGAGTTGCTGATTAAATCACTACATCGCCATTCTCCTTCTCCCCCTTGAGCTCCTCCTCACACATCTTGTCTATAGCTGACCAGTCCCGATGCACCTACTCAACCATACTAAGCTGTAGCTAACAGCTGTTAGTGAGTACTACTTTAGATGAGGAGGGATAGCTACTACTAGTGCTATCCGCCTTAGGAGCAGGCACTGTTGTTGTTGATGATGATGACGAAGTAGTCGACACTATACGAGGACTGTTAGAGCCCTTATCATATTGAAGGGAAGGCCTGGGTTAGTGAGTGTTGAAGATGGCACCCACAGTGGTCATAATACCATTGTTGTTGTTGGTCATCTTTAGGTAGATATAACACCACCTTATATGGTGTTACCTCGTATGTTGCCTTATCACCCTTTATGGAGCCCCATAGGTCCAACTGTAGTAGGTAGTGTTCAATACTGAAGAGTTACTACGTCATAGCTGCTACATATCGTGCATTACCTCCCTTTATTCTCATGATTGATGCCTACCCTCACTGACCTGTATAAAAAGGGAATTAACTTCTCTGCCTCTGGTGGCTCTCACTACCTCTCACTAAATTCCGCAACATCTACACCAGTACTTGGATCAACCCCTTTTAGCTTGATAGTTATTGTAACGGTATCAGCTGTCTGATACCAATCCAGCTTAGACGGATTAATTGTTGTCATGGCACAA
>NW_003213081.1:150379-177915 GCF_000006405.1 Perkinsus marinus ATCC 50983
GCAGACCCTTACTGAGGCTCGTAGCATAGTAGATGGTAAATCGAGTGTGATTACAGCTAAGGATAGAGTTATAGCTAAGAGGATAGTACAGGCATCAGTCCATCCTGACACTGGTGAGGTAATGCTCATACAACGCCTTCCATTATTGTATCTCCATCACACAGACTATTCTATTACCTCTGCGTATGGCTGGTTTCGTATCTTTCGGATCAATACCTGTGATAGGGATGCTAACACTAGCTGGGTTCCGTAATAACCCCACATTGGGTAGGACCATTCATAGAAGACCGTCTCACCACTACGACCACAGGTACTGCGGTATGGCAGTTCATCAACCAAAGTCATAATGCCTTATTCAACTATGCTAACCGTAATGCTAGTGCAGAGGTCAGCTGTAAAGACCCTAACGTAATGAAGGAGGCCCAGCGACGGTTCATAATGGGGTACATTGGCGCTGTATCGACTAGTATGGGTCTTGGTAGTGTCCATGATAGAGCATGCCGGATGTCCATCGCTCGGTGTTCTTAGGCTTACTCCTCAATAAGTGCCTTGGCCGTATGTTGACACCAAATGCCGGAGCCTTCTTTAGAACTCTAATACCTTTCCCTGCAGTCATGGGTGGTAACATTGCTTCTGGTAAGGACCATTGTAACCACACTCTGCACTGTAGACCACCTCCTTAGTGCTCCTCATGAGGTGGCATGAGCTGTCCACTGGTATAGCCGTGCGGAGGGCTATCGATACATCTGAGGATAGCATCCAATCTAAAGAGGCTGCTAGAAGGGCTGTTAAGGATACTATCATCACAAGGTACCCTAACCATTCACTTACTCCATCATGTGGATGGTCAGGATTGTATTACCAATACCAGTACTACTTCTACCACCCCTTCTACATCGTGGTGTCTGGACTCGTTTCGTACCAACAGCAGCTTTGCCTGGGACCAAAGCTAATATCATAGGGATGTGTAAGTGGATGGTTATGAGCTCACGAGTCCCTAGCTCTATTCAGCTATCCTCTCCATACTATGCTTCGCCTTCGCCTTACCAGCAGCAGTAGCCTTGTTCCCCCAAGAAGGCGCAATGAGGGTTGATGAGCTAGAGGATGAGGTGGTGGTGTTATTCTCATGGTATGGTGATATCCTATGTCATCAGGCCCAAAAGGAGGCCCTCTCTCGGTGGGGTCCTGCAGGAATAACTCCATCATCTACTGTGGTCTACAATAAAGGCATCTGAGCACTTCACCTCCCCCCATGTTGCAGTTTGAGGCATTTGTGTTTCTATTATCGTCTTATAAAAGCTTGTGAAGTCATGGGAAATCAATTCACGGGGGGTTACGTGCTCCTTGAAGCAGCACTCTGGTTAGCCGCCTTCCCGTCGTATCACATGATGGGTTATGGACATAACGATCGTAGCCCCTGTTCTCCATCTACACCAGAGGGTATACCCATTGAAGGGGTATCAACAAATGGTATAGCTAATAGGCCCAGGAGTAGTACCATCAGTATGAGAGGTGTGGGGGATAACAATCCCAGTACTGTCACTACGCCTACCTTTGCATAGGCGCTGCTGTCTTAGTCCCCAGTACTGTAGCTCTATTACAAGATCGGCTCCAAGGTTCAGTAGAGGAGGATGGGAAGGTTAGAGACTGTCACCGTTAGCGAATGGATATTCGTTAGCAGATTCATAAACCTGTCTTGGCACTACTTGATGACATTAGCCCTAGTGGGGTCGATACTGGTCACGTAGCGGCCTTCAACGGGTCGGTTGTGGGTGAAGGGGACGAGCTGCCTTTCAAGGACCATACACCTAAAGTCATAGATGGTTTATTTATACTTGAATAGTAGCACTCATCAGGTCCCAACACCAACAACAACGCTACTTCGTGCCTATGGTGGTATTGGCCTACTAGGAGAGATAGTAGATAGGTTGTGGAGAAGAAGTAGTGATGCGTGTGTCTCATATGTAGTCGGAGCCTTCCTCGTGTTAGGTTTGAATGACCCAAGACTTCGTATGCGACTCTTAGCTTATCAGCCCGACCAATCAGGTAACCACACATTGCTCTTTCCCTATTATCCCTCTCGGTAGACCATGCTCACCAGCAGCAGCAGATGCAGCTACCCCCAAGTGTAGTAAAGCGTGCCTGGATGCATATACTAGCTCACAGCCTTCTAGCTACTACACCATCGGAGGCTCAGTATCTGGTAAGAATAGACTATACCTTAGGTTAGTAGTCGATCATCAGACATACCTCCTACTCCCACCTCTCACCTCACCATCCTATGATACAGCAGCATTCGCTGTACTCCCTACCACCGAGTATCATTTATCGGCCCTATTGGAGAACTTTGCTATGGTGTCCCAGGATATAGCCGTGACGGTTAATGATAATCAGCCTACTAACAGGGACATAGCCAAGGCCATGCGCGCTATCATTGATACATCTACTCCTCTTATACTATCATCATCGCCATCGTCATCAGCATCGTCAACACGGTCTAGGAGTATTCCTACATCATCATCACACCAGAGTGGACAAGATCATCTCTGCCCGCATGAGTCGTCATCATTCACCACTTGGTAAGTCTACTCTTGTTCAAGTCAATACATCTTCTCCTCAGTTGCCTGGACTCAGTCTCTACTACCACCACGTCGTATCCTGCTCTTCATACATGCACACCACTACTATCTTTCTGTCTTACCCCTACCACAACTCTGTATCCTTCTACTGAATGCCAGTATGATGCAGTCAACCAACAACAGGAGCATAGATCCCCGGTTATTTCCCTATTGGGCCTACTTGGTGGAGTTGAGGGTATAACAAGGCTTGTCAACAGGACAGTTGAACTCATTGGTGCCGATACCCGTATAAGAGCTTACTACATCCGCAATGCGACTAGTCAGTCTACCTCTCCCTCCATACGTCCTCATGCCCCTACAAGCCTATCAACATCTCAACAGTCAACTGTCTGTGTTGTTGCTCGTATCATACCACCATTAATTGACTATCTTGTCGCGAAGGTCAGCTGCTATTCTGTCTTCGATGGTTTGCATCTCGAGGAGATGAGGACGACCATTTCCATCAGTCAAGCTCATCGCTTCCTCCCTCTATCTGACTACCATTTCGATTGTGTATGTCAGGACTTCCATACAGCTCTCACTGATTGCGGTGTCGTTGATACCAATATAGCATCTCAGTTTGGTGTGGTATTGGAATCATGTAGGGAAGACGTCCTCCAAGGGCACTATGAAAGAAAGTGAGTAGCTATACAACGATGATTCGGCCACAGTAGAGACTCCTCAGGCCTTCCCCCTGGCAGAATTCTCGTCGTCGGCGTGGTAGCAGTGAAAGCAGTATGAGTATCAGTAGTTATTCTCGAGGAAGGCATGTGAGCTCACCAAAGGAGATGTTCAATCGAAGAGCCATCGCTACAAGCAGTGATGATCTAGTTCCTCAAGTATCAGAGAGTTCCTCATATTACTTTATGGATAATCGAAGGACTGCTGGATGGGCTGAGGTCCATTCTGGTGGACGAGTAATTGAACTTGACACAGCGCGAAGTGTATCAATGAGTGGAAGAAAAGAGAAGATGTATTCAACTACAATTTCTGTTGGGGCTGGTAAAGTATTTCCTCAATAATAATGTTTTGATTATTGTGATAGTGTGAACTTTCATCTTTCGGTTTCATATGCTGCTGTATTGCGTTTTATGATGTGGGAGCTCGTTGATTGTATCGAGATAAGAATCAGACCCAAGACTGTGAGATCTTCTGCCGTCGCTTTCTGGCGACAGCAGAAGATCTGATGATTAGATTACTTTTATTAGGACACTGGATTATCTCGTTGCTTCCGTGGAGGATTATCTCAATTGGATGTAATCAAATTGTGATATATTTCCCTATTCTACACCGATGTGGATGATATCAGTTCCCACCTGACGGCACTGAGCAGCAACATCATATTTCTAGTAGAAACAAATTGGTAGAGGGTATACATCAATAACAGCAGGTAAGGACTTATCGTGTTCCTTTAACGAAAGCAATGCAAATACCGGCCAGGATGCATGCAATACATCCACCAATCATTATTGATGCGTAACCTACAATAGAATATCATGCTCATACCAAGAGGGGTAGAAATATCACCTCCGAAGGCGTATGTCTCTTCCTCCTGGCCTTCCTCAATTGATGTATGACCAAATAGCTGTAGAGTTGCACCTGAGGGGTTGTCAAATTGTATACGATCATCCAACATTACCCCAGAGAAGAGGTCCTATGGCTGAGCCCAAGAAGGCCGATACGCCCCAGATGCCGAGATCCTGATAATCATCGATTGAGGCGATTTTATGCACGGAGGTGCATTACCTTGGCTGCAGCATCTTCTGAGTCGAGAGTACCCACTTTCTCAGCATCACTTGCTGTTGTATCATCACTATCGATCAGTAGTGGTGTATCATCAACATCGCTAGATTTGATCTGCTGATGCTTGCTAGGAAGTGTGTCCAATGCAATAGCATAATCAACACTGAGGAAGCACCCACATCCAACACCGTATATGATACAACACGATAATATAACTGTAACCGGAGAGATCACTGAAAGAAATCATTATGGCAGAACTCAATGTAATGACTTACTGGAGTCTGCCGGTCTAAAGGGCGCAGTCATGAAGAGGAGGTATACAGCAGCCATAACAGTGCCTACTATGATAATAAAGGGAACATATGGTAGGAGACCATTACATGCTGCATACACTAACTTCTTCCTACCAACTTCAGCATTATCGGAAAGTCTACCCATCGGATATGCTACTGCCGCCGCTACTACCTATAGAGCGACAATGGAGAATCATCAATCATACAATATAGTTACCTGTGCTGTGATGGCTATCTCAGCGATCCATACTTGCAATTGACTCTGTGAGGGGCGAGTGCCATCATTACTGGCTGGAGAGGGGACAGGGTATGATGGAGACCTTGTTGGAGCTATTACGTATTTGATCCCGTAGAAAGTAGAAGATGAATGCTTGCACTGACACTCCAATGTAATAGAAGGTACCTTTACAAGATAGCTCACAATAGGATGAGGATGAGGAGCATCGTACGTCCGATGAAGACCCATAAGAAGTCATAACCTTGAGAGCAATCCAATGTGAAGGATGATGCTATAGCTGATAGGGTTAGGGGCCTGGATAGAGAGGTGCGAAGTGTAACGGTGATGCTGTCGATGATGCTGACCACCTCGATAGATATTTGGGTAATAGTGTTTCCTTAGCGGTGATACAGCTTATTATGGTGGTGCAAAGGACCATTACGGCATAGACCATGTATATAAGGTGATAGTCATGGACTGAGGTATGGTCATGAGTGGAAGCCAGTAAGTCCGGGAAGGATTACTTCTAGTTAATAAGACTACAAGAAATCCAGTGATGCTACCAGTAAGTTGATGTACTGCTACGATTCCAGATGCTGAACCCTGATGAGACATGCATCCATTACCCCCCTTCCAATACTCAAAGTATACTACCTGTTGCGAGGGCTGTATTAAGTCCGGTACTAGACCGCATTGAGCGGAGAATATCGTATTCAGCGATATCATCGACATGAAGAGGAGGAAAACATAGAGACCCCTGACAACAGCGATGGACAACAATATGATGATACTCATTTTACCCGAGTTTAAGGGCGCTTGCAGCCCACATGAGGAGAACTCCAATAATCCCACTAATCGTACATCCTATTATAAATGGTCTCCTTCTACCCAACGATGAAGTGCATTCATCAGAGAATCTGCCAGCTATAGGGCAGATTAATTGTGATATTCCCACAACACCTGATATGATACTGCTGATATGCCTACAATTTTACTACTGTAGTGTTACCAAGCATAACTCCCAGCATAGGTCCTTGAGACTTAGGCCATAGTCTTAGAGCCTCGGCGGGTAGTACAAAAAGTCCTACCATAATCACACGGTAAACATAATGATGATGATTATAATACCCTCATTACCCATACTGCCGCATATTGCGCCATATGGTAAGTTGAAGCTCGTCAACATCATAAGCTTTATCGAGCTCATGTGTTCACGCTTCTTCTGCTGTTGAATGAAAAACTGTTTTCTTGTCAGCCTCTTACCCTCCTCCTCCTCCTTTGACGATCCTATTGTATGGTGAACACCATACTTAACACAGCTATCTGTAGTAATAATATTACCACCAAGAGGCGTTGATGAGTCTGGAAGGGATACCATGGAGGTATGAAAGAAGTTACGAAAAAGATCTATCGATATTCAACACGATAATCAGCTTGGCCATCTAAGGCCTATCCTGTTTTAATGCGCAGCCTTAATCTACAGTAATAATAAAGCGAGTGCGCACCTTCAACCGCGCTCGCCCTTAAATGCAATACTCACCGTGTAATCCACCTCTGAGGTTCACGACGTAACGCTGTTGTGTTATGTAGTTTATGATAGGGTGGGTATTCAACAGAACACCACAACATAGATCTATAACTAGATGTTGTTCTATGGTGGGCATCGAATTAAATGTTATCTTATATTACTCCTTATACGTGAGGACCAATCAACTAACGATGATAGTAGAAGGGGGCTCCAAGCATCGGAGGTGGGAGTTTCAGTGTCGTAAGGGGTCTCGTTCGGATTATAATAGGTAATAACTACCCTGGAAGACTGGGCCTTCCCACAGCAAAGCATATTGAAAGTAAAGTCTCTTCCATCACGATTATTGTGGTATCAATAACTACTTCAGTTCACTCCAGCTATTGGGGTGCCACATGTAGCAGCAGTAGAAGAGAATACTGGGTCGGATCAGGATGGACCTCTTAGACTGTATGCTGCTGAGTCTATTAGTAGCATGCAGATAACGTCATCTGGTAAGATAAGCAGATGTAGTATCGATATAACTACATTTTTAGGTAGCTCCTTCGACACCTTTAATCATCCTTCACCCCGTATACGAGTGGTATCAGCATCAACATCTCGACAATACTGCACTGATGATGTACTCGGTTATCAATACTGATCATCATCTTGGATGATTTCGTATAGGATCTAGTCATCCCCATGCACGTATGGAGGAGTCTTAGTGTAACTACGGAAGGCATATCTATTGCTGTAGACCACGATAGTGCTCTTCTAGCTCCACTCGGTATAGAGGTCAGTACTTCAACCTTCAGCGCTGGTACTACCGAGTAACGTAGTTGCTTCGAGCGAGCGTGTCTGATGATGATACCCTGCGGACTCCAACATCAGTATTATCTTCAGATGGTGTTGCCATGGCTAGTGACATAAGGTAGAGGCGGCTATCATTGTAGTCTTATTATCATGATGATGATAATTCAAGGTTCATGCACGGTGGACTCTTCAGACTATGCTACGCTCCTGATGGTACCTTCGCAGAGTCCACTATATCGTCAAATAGTGCCACACCGGCTCCTACAGGCTCCCAGGCCATGATCCTGTATAACAATCTACTACCAATAACCCTTCAGGCAATGTATGATTATTAGCATGAGTTAAATCTAAGCGTACAGGTATTAGGAGTATACAGTACATGCAGCAGTAATGGGTGCCTACAACGTGAGAGATGGGACTGTTTTTATAATACGAGGTGGTGGGTCTATTCTACCATACTGATGTAGTTGATACCTTTCTTAGAGGTCCAAGACTTCCACCAACACTCTCCCATCATTCACCTACCTATCAAGAACTAAGCGATAAGTGTATAATAACGGTAACCAACAGAGATGGATGGGGTATACAGGAGTCCATGACATCGTTATTATGGTGGACCCAACTATATGATGCTGATGATCTTGATAGTAGTGGTATGTTGATACAATCATCAGCATTATCAACAACTCATGCTAGTGGTAGACAGTGTGGCCAACGTCCAGCTGAGTCCACCATATTCAGATCTGATACCATAGGAGGTAGCCTACATTGTGGTGTTGTTCTTATACTCACCAGTGCCATTAGGTGTGTACATATCGAGGCCTCTAGAGCTGAGGACTGATAAAGACGCTGTCTTACCAAGTATTGGTGGTTGGGTGGAAGGTGGTAGAATACTGGGGCTGTGCTACTGTCCTGATTATGATGCTGCTGGTGCTGCAGGGGGTATATTGAGGTCCAACAATCTCTTGAAGGATACTTCACATCATCATGTTCCTCAGATGTGATACGTTCCATGATTTCATCCAACCAGTAGGCTACCTCTATCTCTTCAGTATTAGCATCTGTGATGCTGGTGATGTCTCATGCGCGGACAAGTATTGATCATCCCAGATGGCAGCTTCCTCATCTCGATACCCTTTAGGTATTACTCGATATTACCTATGCAGGAGTTCCTCCTACGCATAGACTGCCCACCTGGAGGAGGCTGTTCGAGTAGTAGTAGTAGTAGTATCTATCACTTTGTACCATCATCATATCTACACTAGGTACATTAGGCTCGGATGAATCTCGTGTGAAGTTGTTATATACTGCAGCTGCAGCTAGAGGGGAATCACCATTGAGTGGTGATAATAATATACCCAACTGGTCTGCAACATCTCCATGCAAGACTATAGTAGCAACATCTGCACCTATATCGAGTACTGGTAGAGGGCATACTATTGATCGTGGTATTTGGAGTGATGTGGAATACCGGTATGATGGTGTCAATGCGCTTGGTGGAGGCTCACGTGCTGATTACAAGTAGGAACCGCAGTGACGTAGCATCATCATGCAAGTTGCTTGTTAGATTCTGGTCATCACCAAATCCTGATCCGTTGATAGACGTTGGCACTTCGTATACCATATGGTCACCAAGGTTGGCAGTAGGTATTGGAGAATGGGCTCTGGTGTGCTACTGCAATGATAACTGTGACCAGGGTGAGTGTTAAGGAGACTTTCCAGGTCCTATAGTTGTTCTACAATCGACAGGGACTTCTTGGTTGCAAGCTGGTTATGTATATACTGTTGATGAGATAGGCCTAGGTAGTAGTAGTATGTATTGCACAACATGTAGTGGTAAATCTAAGATCAAAGCTGTTCGTTACGCTAATAAACCTGGTACTATAGCCTTGTATAGTGGTCCTATAATACCACGTCCTCTACCAGTACCAGGGACGAACTCATTGGGTGGTAGTGCCAGTAGTGGTTATCATGATGAACACATATTTCCATCAGAGGGACCTAGATTTGCTGGACAAGCAGCAATTCTAAAGGTTATATCATATGATGTTGAAGTGAAATATGAAAGTAAGGCTGCTGGAGAGCTGGTAACACTAGAGGAAAGTGGGGACTACCATAAAGCTATACCAGATCAATTACAGTGGCAACAATCACTTGATACAGCATGCAAGATGGGAGAGTACAATAGCGGTATATTATCGGGTGTATCGTCGCAGGCCCAAGCCAAGCAATATGCTGCTGTGAAACACTGTGCAGAGGTTATTACTGGTCTTAGTAGTGTTACGTGTACCCATGATGTCTATCTACCTTTTACTAGTGAATCTAATGATAAGACCTTGACCATACTCATATCAGGGACAATGCTTGTGTGCTATTGTTCTTATGTAACAGCCCAGAAGGATTGTATCAGTGACGAGTACTGGTATGCTGCTAATACCTTCCAAGTGAGAGGTCCATGGAGATACCCAGGAGAGGATGCTCTACATTGGGAGGTCCCTATAGGCCGTACATTCGCCTTGAATATAGCTCGAGGGTGGGGACTAGGTCTACATAGACGCGATGGTGTTTATGGTAACATTACAGCAGGATGGTCACAGGATTATATACGTATCTTACCACCTGGTGGTACATGTACATCTAGTGATTATAATCCTAGGGGGACTGCATTAGGCATTAAAGTGAGGTCAATAGACCACTGATCACAGCAGTTTATATAGGGATCAGGTAGGATGCCCATCCATCGACCCAGGGGAATGTACTCTAGTAGCATCATATGACAACATACCACTCCTCACCTATAGGAGCAAAGATGATCCAAGCCTACCCAGGATACTCAAGGTGGTATTATCTTGCAGCCCGCGATGATAGCAGAACGGCTGTGATACTCAGATAGATGCATCGGGGATGGGTACTACACTGCTACACTTTAATGGTAGCATAGATAAGATAATCAATACTGGCGATCTCATATTGTTGGATCCTGATGTAATCACTATTGGTGGTAAATCTTCGATCGCTATGGGTGGTGGAACAACTATGACACCATTGGAGAGGTGGCATGTATACAAGTTGGCGGGTAGAAGGCCATATGCTGATACATTGAAGGCTATGCTTGAACTAGGCTATCCTTCTCAACAGTGTGGTACCAACACTGACTGCAATGACCATATAACAGGCCATAGGGTAATCCGGATCAGGAATAGTCATACTCTAGCTTACTTTCAGGTCATGGTCATGTCCTCTACTGTTGTTAGCATCCCTATTGGCTTTGGCCCTTCCGATCCAGGCTTTGGATTCGAGGTCAGTGGAGTGCATCAAGCAGCAGGTCATTGGGAGATCCATAGCAAGGCGTGGACTACCCAGTACTTGAGGGTAATATGATGGAGGATAGCCATTATCATTGGCATGACGATAGTGATGCTACTACTCCTAGTAGGCTACCAGAACTGTGGATAATTTGGTGGTATGTTGGGGTACTGTAGATGAAGAGGAAGGAGATGGCAATACTACAAGGCATTATCACCTGCCACTGGTCTGGGAGCTAGTAGTGTAGTCAGATACTACTCCCAAGTGGGCACGCTGACTCTCATTGACCCCCCGACTATGGTGTCTGCAAAATTGTTCCTCACTAGTAGTATGGAAGGTGCCATCCAACCAGCGGTAATTCCCTAGGTGGATATCAATCTATCAACTACTATTACTATTGGCAGTAGTGACGGCCCACTTTAGGTGCTCAGCTTTACCCCCGGGCATGCTGATCAAGCTCTACAGCATGCGAGGAGTTACCCGAATGCCCGAATGCAGCTAAGGATAGTCTTCAGTAACTTGGATGTACTCGAACCTTACATCACTAGTGAGGAGGGATATACGATTAGCGATGCTGTATTGTAGAGTAATAGGCAATATGTCCCCGCTATTGGCATTAGAACAGTACAAGGCGATGGGTGGAACAGCCTCCAATACCTCAAGTGCAGTGATAGCGACATCTAATATGTCCTCACCCTTCCCTCGGGACGAGGAGGTACGAAGAGCTCCTAACTGGGGACATAGCTTCATCTTAGATATCTCCCTCACGAGCGTCCTCCAGTATATGTGGGGATATGTTCATAGAGTTATGGTCATCTGCGGTAGCAACAGGCTTCCCTCTACTATCCGGTGGTTGTTATTATACCAGAAGGTAATTGGCTATTACTATTGCCATCGGTTGTGAGGATATCGTCATAATTCAGCTACTATGACCATCCAGTGGGTAGCTCTTCTACTAGAGATGAAGATAAGACCCTCTATCGAGAGTTTATCTTGAGATTTCATCCAACCGAGGCATCCAACATTCTCGATAATCAGCCCCTTCTACTACGGGACACATGTGAAGGGAAGGATGGTGTTGTTGGACCATGCCGGTATCAACTCGTCTTCAACGTCAAGGTGAATACTGATGGCTAGTCTCATCGCCTTCTCCCAGCTGCCTAGGTGTCGCGGAGTATCTTCGCGGGTGATTCACACGTTCATATCTACTATGAGTGTAGTGATGATGATGACAATGGGGCATGTGGTGCGGATAGTATGTATACCCAAGGGGGCACGATGTAGCCTACATGAGCAATGCCGTTCGTAATACCGATATGCTTGGCTAGGTACCGAATATTCGACTACGGTTCAGCAGTTACCTCGCTTACAACTCGACTTCCATCTTCTGAGGCGGGATATGCACGATGGGACATGCACCTGGGTAAGGGAGGGAAGACTGTCCCTGTTGCTACCATGTTCCCTATCATCCATAGGAGGAGGCATAACGCTAGCTGGTATAGATCGTCAGCCTGATGGTGTGTTGGACCTGTCACCATCACCACAAGAAGGAGAAGAAGCATCATCTTCGACTACGGCCAACTTGACGGTCATGTCTGATCAGGGAACTCTCGTTTTGTGATCTATCGTATTTCCTTCCAGATCACTGTGGCGGGTAGTGACATACTGCCTACCTCAAGATTAATATTCCATCTATGGCCTTTAACCCAGTGGGATCTGCCAGCATCGGGTTGCCGAGTCAGTTGCACCATGCCTAACCTCACCTACTGTGGGAATCCAACGTGTATGTCTGCTCACGATAAGGATACAATCTAATATGCGTTAAGCTCTTGTTAGGTCAGTTCGTCTCCCTCACGGAATACACAGGCAATAACGCAATATCTTTAGCCTTCGATCCCAGCATGGTCCCGATACAGCTCCTTAATGCGTGTACCTTCATTTTCCGGGAAATTTCCCTTCCAAAGTAATGCCGAAGGCTATTGTGATGAAAGTGACCCCGGCCCGATTCGAACGGACAACCTTCTGATCTGGAGTCAGATGCGCTACCGTTGCGCCACAGGGCCTTGTGTTGCTGTATCCGATAGTCGAGGCCAAACTGTGGATTCATAGGTTCGCTGGTCTATTCCCGACTCGCATCGCTGCAGAGATTCTACATAGCGATGGGTACCACTCGGATTTCATCACCTCTAAAGGTGCCATGGGCCACACGCTCCCCTTCCAACCCATTCTCAGGTCTACTCTTCCTCAAACCATCTGGTCTTACTACAAGTACTGCAAGCCATGCTGTTGGTAGTATACTGAAGTGGGGTATTGCTGAGTATGGCAGCAAGCCCTTCGAATATGATAGAAACAATGCCCTCTATGTATGTCTCGGCGCGGTTATCTCTGCCGTCTCATCTGCTCGTGTATCATCAGTGCATTCCCCTTACCCAGGTGAGGCTGAGAATACCATCTACCCTCCGCCAGCAGCCATTAACTCTACAGAGTAACGGCTTATCTTTACCAAGAGCATCCATCGAATTAAGTCTCCCTCATGGTTACGCGTGTAGGACTACAAGTCACACCCTGCTCTATCAAGTCAGCCTATCAGGCTTGGTGGCTGACCCCGCTACAGCAGAGGGGATGATAATCCCAGACATCCTTACTCTGGATACCACTGAGCATCATTACACTCGCATCCCACCCAACAGTGGTACATGGTCTAGTAACATCACTAACCCTTGCTGCAGTAACATCTGCAGGTCAGAAGGATGCCTTGTCTGTTGCTGTTGCTGACAATTTCCGAAAGGTATTCCCTGACCGATGGGACGACCCTCTTCGGTGGCACCGTTTTCTATGTGCCATTGGCTGTACGTAACCCTCCTAGCGCTTTATTCAAGGTGGTCACCTTTGAGGAGTGATCGTGAACCACACTCTTCATCTTAGTCGTCACCATCCAACATCTGGACTGTTACCTTCACATCCAATGGTCAGCTCACTGCTAACGACATAACTACAAATACCACAACATCCAATAACATGAGCAGTACCGTTATCGTCTACTCCTTCAATGATTTACCCTTCCTACCACTGGAGCATGAGGATGATACATTCGCAGGCAATGTGGTGGGTCATACCCCATACCATAGTAGTGCTGCAGTATCATCTGTCTAGGGTGTACTCCAAAGTATGCTATTCGCTACTCTCCAACCTCTTACAGGACTAGGATGGGTGGAGGCTCAAACTCATTGGCTCGCCTTATTCTTTGAGGTATGCTCGTTGGTATACGGGTGCAGTATGGCATCACATTAGGTGAAGTCCGAAATCGGCGTGGGCGGTACCATCATCCTCGAGGCCCCAATCGGGTTCGATTTTTCTAACCCTTGTCAAATCGATCGCATACCAGAAAGGTGATCTTTCGCTCTGTATAACTTATAATCAAGATGAGGGTGTAGATATATAACGCCAGTTGATAGTAATACCGCCCACTTGCCTGGCAGTACTACTTGTACAGGGAGGAAGAGAGATGGTATGATGATAAGGCTCCTCCCTATTGATAGCGATGATGATAATCAATGGCCTATTGCTGAAATCAAAGTAGCCTCTCCCCTCATCTATCCATAAAGGTGTAGTGTACTATTAGGTATCTGGATTCATAGAGGGTAACAGTAATCGATATGCTCTGATCATTAGGACTACCAACCCTCATTCATGGGAGGTATATCAGCATTATCAATGGCGCTTATATGTGGCTGATAATAGTAATCCTAACCCTAGGCATAGCCCACTATCGTGCCTATAGATGGATATGTAGTCGAGGGGACACCATGGCCCATACCATTCACATGGCCCAATCATCATTTACTCCCATCAACATCATCCCTTACCGAATCAATATCTACCTACGATTATCCACAACGCTCATGGGCAATCTATCAGAGTAAGTCTTTGAGCATCATCGTCATCATCGCTATTGCATGCCAGATGTACTCCCAACTTCTCTTTATTATGCTGAGGGAGACGAGGCTATGGTACGAGCCTCGATTAATAGTAAGTACTATCCTCTCCAGTTACCCTATCACTATCGTGGAGGGATATCCACTACCCTATATGTGTACCCTATTATCATAACATCCAATATAGATATGGAAACTAGAATGCGCATGACAGCACCATCAGGGTATGTGTGGGAGTTCGAACAAGATGCCCGATACGGCAGCATCCCTTCTGAGTATAATGTCCATACCATACCAGGGTCTCATCCTATCATAGATAATACCCAAAGGCAGCTAATATGGGATGAGGTTCTACTAACTCCTCATGTTGCCTATGGATTTACCCATAGGATAAGGATACCTGACAACGACCCAATAGACGGTCTCAACAACTGTGTGTTAGAAGTTGGTTACTACTATAATGGTGACGATTATACCCTGCGTATTCGACATGGTGTAGCCTCGATGGATGCTGGCTCCATTAGGGTTATCAATAGTATGCATATTGGGTATCTCACTGACCTAGCTTCTTATGGACGTAACACCATTGATATAACCTTCACTCTAGTCACAGCTCTACCTCCTGGTGGAGGGATTATCATTAGAGCTAACGACCTAGCAAAAGGCCTAGTGATTGATGGTAGCAGTACCAGTGATTCCTTCAATGAGGCTAGTACTACATGTACACCTCTAGATGTGACAGATCACTCTACTAACACTCTACCATCGACTGCAACATGCGAGTAGTAGAATGAAGGGCCCTATCATTGAATACAGGGTTGATCATCTTCAGAGTAGTATCACGCAGAGGGCATGACGCCTGGGCACCCAAGGGGGGAGACTCATCGCAAACTACTGTATTTGGACTTATCATAATCATTACCGCAACAGCTAGTGGTGACTCTAGACGTATGCAAGATAATGAAGAAGTGTATATGAGTGAAGGGATGATACACCCAGGGAGGTATATAACTGTAGTAGACTTATCTTTCAAGAGTAGACTGATGGTAGTAGTAGATACAACCTAAGATTAGGATGTAAGAATCCCGATACACCAACGAATGGAGATGAGATAATATGGACCATTGAGAGGTGTAGCCCCCATTGATTCCTCATCTCATCCACTCTCAAGTTACTATGATGTTGGTAAATACCCCATAGGGGGTGCATCAATAGCCGATACTAAGGCTACTGTGGCTGGATTACAGATAAATGCTAGGATGAATGAGGCTTATATAATAGAAGATACTACTATACTCAGTAGATGGGATACTCAGGATCATTCCATTATCATTACCACTATTGTTGTTAGCACCTGCAGTGAGAACTGCCACTGGTAGAGATGACAGACCCGGTAAACTAAATGAGATAATAATAGCATTCGGGTTGACTTCAGGGGAGAGTGTTGAACCATCACAGGTGATAATCAACTACTACTGACATATACTGCATCTTACTACAGACACTTCCATCAGAGCTTGTCATACAAGCTCCAGTTGGTTTCATCACTTCCCAACATTGCATCGATGATATCACTATCGAGTCTTCCACTGTATTCGGGCATCCCGAGTAAGATGCCCTGGTACTGGGATGAACTACTATTACATAGCCATAGTTATTGGCCATCCTCCTCTCCTTATGCAAGATGGCCCGAGGAAGCTACGATACTAGGGTGTAAAGGTGGCACCAACACTGCTACAATCACTATAGGTCCAGGTCTACAGGCTAATGGGATGAAGTCCTATTACTTCCCCTATCGTTTCTTGAGAGCATCCATTCTCAGATATGTATTACGTATAGCTATTATAGGCATATCCTATCCTCTAGCATATGATGACAACTTATGGGTCGTATCATTGAGAGGTGATATCATCATAATATGATGATAGTCACTACCCATTACTAGGTCGACAGACATCCCTACCCTTTCGTGGTTACCGTTTGAGTACCTTCACGCACGTAACTCTAGCTACTGCATCTACGGCAGCTGCCGTACTCAGACCAGTGGCCTCCTCAGCTAGCTCCAGTGGGGTATGATCTTGACCATACATCAACATTCAAGTACCTCTCATTGACAGGTCCTTATCAGATTGACCTTCGTCCCCGCCAACAGCATCATCCCTTATGATAGAGAAACAATGCCTGGGTTAGACGCCTTACAAAGCACTGCTTCCTCAATGGAGAGGGGTGGTATACTAAAGATCATCACACCACCCGGGTACGGTATGCATCGGTGTCTATCGTGGCATGTAAATACCATATCAGATTCAGCTGGTTTAGTGGGAGGGTGGGCCAGACTTGTCCATCTATATCCTTCAATACTACAGTGGTAAGTAGTACTCCTACAACGAGTAGTGCCACTACTACCAATGAGGATATAGTATCACTGGTGCCCGATGTTGCCTATATCTGTGCAGTAGATGATGATAGTGATAACAGGGTGTTGACGATAACTATGATGGGAAGTGATAGTATACAAGCCGATAGAGAGTACACTCTCCGAGGACTCATCCACCATCCCTACACCACGATCACTCCGTCCCTACAATGGGCTATGCAGTCCTTCACCCCTCTTGCATACACAGATGATATGCAGGACTCAACACTTATAGTACGGCAGCCTCTTGATGACCTCACTCTAGATGGGTACTCAATAAACGAAGTACTTAGCAGCCATACCTCTGTAATCACACCTAGCGCTACTATCACCAGGCACTGCTATCCTTTCAAGTTAACAATGTTAATAACGAGTTTAATGGGGAAGCCAAAGTTGAAGATTTAACCATAACTATAATGTTTACTCAACCTGTAGTTGATGGAGATGTGGTAACTACAATAAGTAGCTACTATCTTGGATATTCTCCTATTCGGTAGGTATCCATAATTGCCCCCTATGGTTATGACCTCCGTGATGATGATACTACTAATTCGAATGGGTGTTTCGAGATATTCTGGCCGGATGATATAAACCTCTTACCCAATACTGGGCAGCCCTCATGTGACTGTCAACACTACAATAACACTAACGACAAGGAGGATGGGTCTATTCTATGCATTATGGTGATAATTCTATCCATATTATAAGGCAATACATGCCCCTCAGACTTACAATATTATTGAATACAAGACGCCAGCATATCCCGATAGTGAAGCCTTAGTAATGGTATCCACAGTGATCAATCCGATAAAGGTGACGTTTCCACTCCCATCATCATTGCTGCTATCATTGTTATAGAACCCCATTGATCCAATCAATAATTACTGGGAGGCGCGTCATGAGCGCGGAGGTATCCTGCTAAACTCAGAGGTTTACCAAAGTTGGGATATCTTACCCCAGCTGCTCGACCTACAGATCGACCTACTTGGACCGTATTTAATCCGAAGCCCCACCTGTTTTATAATCCTTAACTATCATAGGTATCTTTCCGCTGGGTCGAGGTCTAGTATAAAGCTATCCTTTACACCAGTATCCTCAGCTGACACTCTCGCTATAGAAGCGTTGTATCCTCCTGGTACAGGGTTTGATTCAGCAGTCATTGGTCCAGCCAGTAGAGATCCTATACCCAATGATGAGGATGGAGCGGAGGATTGGAGGTATTTACCCATGGCTATCTATCACTTCGTTATCCTCTCTAGATTGGATATAATTGCCTCCCAAACAAGTGGCAACAAGATAGCACTGACTGGTATGGAATTAGTACCATTAAGAAGGGTGGAAATAACCTTGCACAATGTGAGGTTACCATCCATCGGTGGGCAGACCATATTCACCCTCACTACCTATGTTGGTAACATACCTGCTATTATACCATTATCATAGTCATCCTAGGCACCGCTTTGAGTAGTGATGATATGCGTGATGAGAAGGCAGCCTTCAGAGGGGGTTACTTTCAACCTGGATCGATTACTATACTTACAACCCAAATGAATGGTAGCCATGGTCTTAGGCATCGCCGTCATCGCTATACCCCATTCAGGTATGTTCCGTACCATTGCTGATCTCTACGGAGACCTCTACACAGTGGAGAGGTACATGAGGCCACGAATAGCCGCAGAAACAAGTTACAAATACTCGACATAGTTATTGCTCATATCCACGTCTTAGGTATGGCCATATTTGAATTCGAAATAATGACCTCAGCCAAAGCTGGGTCGAGGCTCATTATTAAATCTGAAGGTATTGGGCACTCTCAATATCCGAATAGCACTAGGTATGATAGGCCCGGGAGCATACACTCTACTACCATCTATGCAAGGATATTCCATAGAGAGAGGCGAAGAAGTCCATACATTGCCCCTGCTGTCATCACTCACCGATCTATCTTACTATGATCTTGAGGAGTTCCCTTATACATGGAAGAGTCTGACTATCGATACACCAGTGATAGTAGCTCAAAATGGTACTGCCTCTACCCCTACTAGGCTCAGTGTGAGGCATCTCAGAAGCATCTATAGCGGTACTGTCCTCCGGAGGCTCCTCCACAGATGTTATGACTGTGGAAATACGATACAGGTTACAGATAGAAGTCTTACCGCAGTCAGGAGACAACATATGGAGGATAGAAATACAATGGCCCTCATCCTCCTCCTCTTCCTCACCAATGGTATGCATACTAATCCTCACTGTTATTGTAGATCGATGTAGATGAACCCTATCAATACTAATGATGGTTTGACAGAGGCATTTGAGGGGGACTCAGCTCCCGTTGCACCTCTAAGTCTGAACATCACTACCAGTGAAGTAGGTTATCATCGCATGACTCATACCTAGTACTTGTGAGGTCCCACCTCCCTATACCTGGATGGAGGTGTCCATCACTATCAATGGCTTGTTTATCGATCACTCGGTCGATACAATGCTACGGGCTCGGATAATAACACCGCCAAGTTTCGAACTGGACGTGGATGGATGTGGTCAGAGTTGTGAGCTAGCGAGGTATTACTCCTACATTAGTGGTGCTAACTTAGGGATACTCGGTCATCAGTTACACATGGGGTGGCCTCAACCGTCGGGTGGCATCATTGATATTCACAATACGAAGGGAAGTGACGATGCAGCAGGCTGAATATGATATTAAGATGATAGTTAGAACACCCACTCATACACCTGAGGATAATACCTGGTACCAAGGTATCCTCACTGTTATCAATGCCCTTACATAGGTACTTGATAGTTGAGAATCCTAATGATGATGATGATATCATTGGCTGGGGCGATGGGCCTGGGTTCGATATAATACCTCTAGGGGGATTGAATATCACCTATCCACCAATTGGAGGAACCTCCAACCAACCTGTGGCTATCATTATGAATATTGATAGACCTGGTCGGGTCTACAGTCTTGACATGAGACCACCTAAAGGGTCATCATCGTCATTCTTCCCCTTGCTGCTCACCCTCCCTCCAGATACAGTCTACAGTGTTCGTCAGGCTTTCATCCTGTCACCTTACCCTCTTCAATACAATGCATTACAGATAGCAGTAAGGACCGACAGAGATGGCTCAGTATGGGTGGCTTATCGGAGCCTCTACAGTAGCAGAGACCAATGATCATCATCTAGTCCCCTATCGTGATAGATCCCCAATGAGCTTCATCTTCCTCCTGTCCATTGATATACCGGTACCATCAGCCATCAGTAGTGGTGATGATAACACCTTCGATATCCTACTACGAGATAAGAGTGGTGCTGTTGTTGATGGTGCCTTGGCTGTACAAGTACCTTACCCACCTCTACCAGATGGACCATACGTAGTACTCTATACGATGAGGATATCTCATCAATACGTCCCTGCTTCATCATCATCAGATCGTAGACCCCTCCATAGGATGGACAAACTCAGAGCCCAACACGGCCTCTACCATTCTATTGGGTTTTACACTGCAATACCCCACTAGGGCGATATCTGCTGTATGTAAATGCCTCGAAGCTGTTGATATAACCCAGTATAGATACTCCTTGTCTTTCCGAATATGTTCGTACATGAAATACGAAGAGCTGCTTCTGTCAGAAGCCTCAATAGACGCTTCCCCAAGAGACCACGGGTAACTTCATAATCATCCCCACGAGCCTATTGATTGAGTCGATCAGGAATGGGTAGATCTCTCACGAGCTGACCAACTAAAGATATTAGTTGATGATACTGAGTTCGAGAACTTGCCTCTCAATCGTATACCCGGCCCGGATACTTATCAATTCTCGTTCCCCGTGTTGATACCTCCAAGTATGCCTCTCCATAATGTTTGGTAATGGAAAGCAAAATGGAGCAGAGCGGTTATCTCCCGTACAGGTACATTATCATATGCTCCTATCCGTCAAGTGATTGTAACAACCCCAAGGATTCTGAGTACATTCTGGCATCGTTCCCCTTACCTGGCTTTGAAGTTGGTCAAGTCTGTGGAGAGGTAGGTACTTCAAGCAGCCACGTTCACAACCCCATCAGGAATGTGATCAAATACTGCTGTACGAGGACAGCATCTGGAGTGGAGCATCCTCGTTCATCGTGTCTCTTATGATCCTCTTAACATGTTCCTACCATGTGTTCTGTCTCATTGTGTGATCTGCTAATCCCGATGTGGTGTTCTATAGAAGTGAACGAGGACCTCGTTCTGAGGCTAGAATCGCTACATCCTGCACGCATGGTGAGTTCATATTAAGCAAGCAGGTATAAAAATAAGTTGTAGATTGTGAAGGCGGAACTAATGTACCGACTGTTTCAAATACATTATCTCATAATAAACCCTGGTATTCCCGAGTGATATGTGTTGCAATATGTTCTATATCCGCAGGTTCATAGCCCACAAGCATTTGAGTTACGAACTTGATAGAATTGTGCGACGAGCGAATGCCCTTGTATGCCACGTTATCACTCGTTATCAATTGTTTGCACATTAGCGATACATGGCTTGTCTTGTCGCCCCTCGAAGGCCGCACCGACTTCCAAACACTAAACCGGAGGTAAGTCAGAAACGTTAACACTCATGACATGAAAAAACCAACAGTTATCATAATGCTTCGTTAAATTGTTGGATTGGAGATGTGTAAACCTGAGGATAGCGTTCTATATTCTCCTCGTCAACTAAGCGCTACATCAGTCGTTGCTGGACCAATGGCATACGCCTCTTGAGCACGCTCTACCAAGTATTTACACCTATCATCTACAGTGTGTAACTCAGACCATTCCGATAACCACAAAGGGATGACCTAAATCATAACAGATGACTACGGAACGGATCAGTAGGTGGATACCTTCCAACCCAAACTGTGAAGGTGTCGTACTTTCGTCAATGAGTTGCCAATCATAACTCGCGTATGACCTAACAGAAGTTCCCACCAATGCAGAGCATGATGAATACCAAGAAGATATACCCAGGCGAATGTTGTTATGTGGGTCATCAAGGGTCGATTGATGTTGACCTCGAGTGATAGGACTGTACCAGCGTAGTTCATCTTCCTCCTTTATACATACTATTGCAGTACCTACATAAGTTATGATGCTAGTAAGCGGAATGACAGACTCCTCCATACGTTTGCCTGCTTGTTGGTAGTTCAGGGATGACCCTAAAACACTAGGGTTGGATGATGATGATGTACTATCAGGTTGATTAGGTGATGTAATCATATCTAGATGGTAGACCTAATAATCATCATATCATCTTCGAGTGTATATCGGAGGGTAACCTCTGCAAGCTGGTTGCCAAGACTTAGTGGCCATCCGAGAGCATTGATTGCCTCATTCAACTGCATACACGTATCAGAGTGTAAGAAGTTGGTCCGATCCCTCTCTTGTGATGCATACCTAGACAAGGTATCCGTTAAGATGAATGGTATTATTACCAAACGAATGATGTATTATCAGCGAAGAATGCTTTAACATCATCATTCTGAGTGAGATATTTGCGTACAGTCGGAGGACCCTCTACAGCAGCACAGAGGTGTATCTACAAGTAGTCCGACCAATAGGTAGTGCAGACCTCATCCCATCACCTCGAATGCCCGTATCCAGTCGTTTGTCGTCATATTGCTACTATAAGCACTACTATTTATATTTGCAGCATTAATCAGCTCTTCAACAGCCGTGATGAACTTTGGTGGGAAATGCCTTTGGCGACTAAGGACGTTGAGTAGGTCTACCAATAACCTGATAGCAATCCTCTGTTACTGAAGTAGGTAGAATAAGATAAGACCTCGGATGTTGTGATATGTCAGTAGGAATAGGATTATCCCCATCTATACGACTGTCTTTATTTATAGGTGGTCTACTTGATGGTAATGCTCTCTCTATTAGTTGTACCAACTCTTGAGAATAGAATCCTAGATCAGTAAGGGGCAGGGCAAATGCTGCTATATACTGTCGGTATTGTATTGGCATTATATTGGGAGTAGTAGTTTTGTTCTTCTTGTTGTTATCATCATCAATGAACAACTCCTTATTAATATACCACGAATACCACACAGTAAGACGCTTTAGGAATGTAGCATCATGTATCCGTAAACCTCGGAACGCTCTAACCTGAGTATTCAATTCTAAAGTATGTTATCGGCGTCAAGTATTACTAGATGTATGATATCTGTTGGTGATTGTACAGTAAGGGATACCGCTGAGCAACGACTCATCAATATTGACACACAGGTAGTATTATACCTACAAAGGGGGGATATGACCCTAGACAATAGGAATACTATTACTACCATTCTAATATTGCCATACTGCGTAGAACTGATGTTAGTTGAGGTAGAGTATCCAAGTCATGTACTCCCTTATTGAGAGCTGACATAAGAGTAGGTTGGAGTATGATGAAGGGGGAATATCTGGTGTTAAGTAGGAGTGTGTAATAGTATATCTATCCCTAGTAGTAATACATCCTCTCCTCATTATCCTGCTCTAGGAAGGGTAATAGGGATGTCCTATTATCAGCCAACAACTTTAGTAGAGTTACCAATGCTGATGTATCACAATATTCAATAACTGGTATAAGAGCCTAATCATGAGGATGACTGTGGAGGTTAATGGAAGAAGGACTACCCTCATGGTCTTGTTCAATACTCCTTTATTGATCATTACATCTGGTCCACTACTCAATATTGATGATAGTATATTAAGTACGTGTCGATGATCTCGTGGCGATATACCTAGTATGGCTTAGAATAATCATCATATAGCTGGCACTACTACTACTATTACTACTACTATCATTGAATACCAATGCCGATAGATCATCTACACTATCATCATGTAGCATATCACTAGAAGAAGCGGTAATAGCTGCTGCCAGTAGGTTCATCTCTGAAGTAAGCTGATCTCACTAACGACACGAATAATGTAGTACCTTACTTTGGGGTAAAGGAGCGTTGATGATACTACTACGTGATGATACTATCATAGTAGATAGTACCTTTTGAGGATCCAAGCAGTCACCAAATACAGGCTTAGCCCTGAGTGCTCCTACGAAGGGATACTTATCAAGTACGATTAGGATGATGATGATAAGGAGTACTTGCTAGAGTAATGGTAGCATTAGCAGGACTCCCTCTAACTAATACTCCTTCATCTATATTCTTGTTATCTTTAATGAAGTCCCTTAATAACTGTGCTATGCCAATCTCTGGTTTAAGATGGGTAGGAGTAGGTTGAGGATGGGCTAATGTATTCTCATAGAGTGTACCTTCGGATGATGATAACAACATATAACGTGTTGGTAGTAATACATAGTAGTTGCACCGCCCTCTTTAGTGATAGATCTGTTGATATGTCCTTCCTTAACCTATCATACTCTACATCATCATTAGTGTTGAATGCTGCTTCCAATGCCTCCTTTAAGGCATTACGCTCACTAGATGATAGGGGATCCGTACCTATTAATATTGATGAGCATTATGAGCAACTCCTTCATCATCATCATTACTACTACCATAAGATGAGTATCCTACAGTTGATAATACATCTACCAATGATGATAGGGATAACTCCTTACCTCTACTACCTGATGGGGGGAAGGATACCTCTATAAGGATCCTAGAGTTGGTATTACGTATAGCATGTAATAGAGCAGGCATTAGCTCTACTGATGGTGTTATACTGATCATAGTAGTGATAGTAGGAGTAGCATTAGCAACAATACCACTCCTATGATGAACTATTGATGCTAGATACAGTTCAAGGACGTGTGCTAAATGCTGATGAGGTAGGACATTGAGGGTATTAGCAAGTACCTATGGCAACTACTATGCCCACTACTATAACCCATAGTATGACCTTATTCTGCATACCATCTAGTATAGATGAAGCATAGGGTATAAGCCTCTTATCGATACCCTTCTCAGGTGTATTAAGTCTATTGTATACACTAGATAGAGTCTCTATCAATATCCCAACATCACTATGAGTGAGCCTAATGTTATTGATAATAATACTACCAGTAATAGGCTTGGGTATTATTACTCTCTCATCCTGTTTGTAACCTCCCTCACAGAAACCTCTAGTAACTGCTGTACTTTAGGATGATCTAGTCCTGTTGGGCGTAATAGTATCTGCATACTAGTGAACACCTTAATGAAGGGGTCTGCTTACCACATGCAATAGTTTACAATGGTGTGGTATGGTGAGTGTATACCCCTGATGATGGGTTCGATTAGTGTATTGATAATGGTCACTATCCTGGCCAGTTAAATTGGGCATTACCAAATCTAGTATAGGTGATAATTGATTGAGTGAGTATCCAGTCTCTATAGCCTATATAGCCGAGTATAGATAAGCAGCTCAGTAGTAGATATCAGTACCCATTCAACAGCAGCTACAGCCGAATCTACTGTGATGTTGCCTCGATTCTCCTCACCATGCTCATATCCAACAATAACCGATAATACTCTCGACAACTTCTTCATTATAGCCTATCTTGATAGTGACCTATTATTGCTAGTATTATAATTATTACCTCATCGAGCCTAAGAATAATATCCTTATTTTTGAGTATCCTTACACCTCTCCTAAAGCTCAATATATGACGTATACTTATCTAAAACTATCATCATACCAAACCACACTCAATTACAATTAATATTACCTCATTACTGTTATTAGTATCGAGTAGCCTATATATAAGCTTCTGTAATAATATGTTATTATCCTTTCCCAAGTACTTGGTACTCATGGTATTAGTTTGGTTATGAGCTAATGTTTGAACGATGTCGCCAACCTCAGTAACAACAGTATCCAACGACCTACTACCTACTATTACCATCATTATCACCAATAGTATTACCTATCCCTATTGTATGGGTTAATAAAGGGGTATACCATCCGTAATAGTTGTATATGAGGTTCCTGTCCGCCCTCATCAGTAGGTAGAGAGCTAAGAGCCTTAAAGCATGTTATGGCGTCTTCTGAGGTCATACTCCAACCTTCTGATGATGATGACACCTACATTGATATACCACCGTATAGATTCAAGAAAGCCTTCTACTACCTGTAGTAGTATATCAGTGAGGATAGCCTTAACATGAGGTAGGGTTAATAAGGCCTTTGTATGGGGTAAGGAGTTTAAATCTGTTATCGATGTGATAACCCGTGATAGGCATATCATGCTATCAATAGCAGTAGACCTAGAGGATAATAATGATGTTGCTGCTAGTAATAGTATTACGATGTTGTTGTTGTTGGATGTATAGTATATCTCAATAGAGATCCCTTCACATCATCATTAGCCTGTATCCTCCATGAAGCCACAGATGATGTATTCCTACTACATACCACCACTCTAGGCCTGACTATGTAGGATCTCAGGAGGGACATTACACCAAGGGCTATGGGAGCAGTCGACTCGGCCGTTGAGTATGATGATATTTACAAAGTGCGCAACACTTTAGCGCTCGCCATGATGATCGATTGATATATCCGACGTACCCGTCGCGCCGCAGATTCCGCCCGGTAGCGATGCGACATGACTGATGACAAGACTGTGATACCTCGTTTGCTGGCTCTGAGGAGTATAAAGTATAATAGTAATAATATCAAGTATAGGTATAATGGTGTAAGGTATGTGTAGGTCCTAGGAGAGTATTGCCTCCCCATCCTACTAATAGTACACTACCTAAACCCACATCACAACAAAGGTATACACAATACACCAATAACTGTCATTATACACCATATTAGATTGATTAATACCGAACGGAGATTAACTCCAAGGAAGGTTCTATGTCAGAGGTGATAGCAATGATGAGCATTTAGTACAGCAGTCCATCATTTATAGAAGCTACTCGAGTAGACGTCCTGTTGAGGGAAAGACCGTTACAGGGTCGAGTAGGAAGGTACAGGAACAGACTAGTGTAAAGCAGTTGACAACTACTACCAAGTAATAGCAACCATACCTATGTATTGTGCATGAGTATTACAGACGTCTTAAGCCTATCAGTGGTGATAATAAGGAGGGTGTAGCGGCGGCTAGTGTGGTACAGCATTGGTTGAGGCAGTTAGTACTGGACATAGCACTTAGGGGGCGCATCAATGCTGTAATGATGAAGTGATCTATTCCTAGGGTCATGGGTTGCTATCAGATACCTGCTGCTGTAAGGCATGCTGATAATCTGCCAGGTAGAGGAGATGTATCACAAGGGTAATGATGATACGGTGATGATAGGGGTTAGGGTATTGTTTTAGAATGGTGGTATCATCGTGTAGTGAGTTAGATAAGGTAGATGATACTAGTATAGTGGCATCGAATAGTAGAGGGAATAGTGAAGGATTGAGGTTATTGACTAAGCTAGGAGGAGATGGACTAGCTCTCAGTGTTAAGGATAAGAAGGTACTCCTTCGTGGTCTTAGGGTTGTATATACACCGTGCCTTAGGCAGTAGTTGATAGACTTAGAAGGGTATTAGATAATAAGAAGGATGGAGTTTGTGATGATAACCAGCCAGAGGTGTTGGAGGTAGTATCATGAGTATACTGCCTTATGGTAGTGCCGAGTAAGGTATTAAAGGATACACCACAGAAGCGTATCATAGTGGATAAAGCTAGTCAGGAGGACACTAGGAATAGAGATAAGGGCAAGATGCCTGATAGAAC